>NC_056731.1:365125902-365158402 GCF_019279795.1 Protopterus annectens | reverse complement strand
ACTGACTGTGATCTCTGTGTGCACTTAACGGAAATTGTATTTTACTGTGTGAATTAGTTATCCTTTCCTCTTCTATGAGATGACCTCCCTGGTGTTAGTGGTGAGAATTGAGGCTCCTTGTTTGCTGGGCCAGGGCACAGTCGTCACAAGTGGTGGCAGTGATGGGCTAAAATATCCTCACAAGTGTTTGGCAGTGGTTGCAATAAGATATCCTCACTTGTGGTTTGTAGTGGTGTGGGTAGAGAGAATCCTGTAGCTTATGTACAGTGATCTCTGGAGGTGTTTTGTACTCTAAATCAGCCACACAGTGTATACTCAGAGTTCAGATCACAATTGTTTTATTTCTTTTGTTAGCTTAGTTAGTCAGGGTGAGCAGGCAGCATGTCAGCACAGGAGTATGGAAAGATGACAAGGAGCCAGCTGGTGGAAATGTGGTAGGCTAGGGGACTGGTGCATGGAAACCTGACTAAGGCAGACCTGATTGCAGCCTTGGTTACAGCTGCATCAGGAAACAGCATCCAGGAGGACAATCAGACTGGCAGTGGAGATACAATATCCTCGGGGAATGGACAGCTCAACCTTTCTGCAGTGGACTTAAAATCCATCTGGAGCTAAAGAGACTTGAGTTGGAGGCCAGGCATTTGGAGATAGAAGCCGAAGAAAAGGAGCATCAGAGGAAGGATGAGAGGGAAATGCTGACTCTTCACCAGAGTCATGGAGGTAATGGGCAGGGGAGTAACTGGACCCCAGAAGCACAACAGGTCAGTAAATGTCTTCTGCAATTTATAGAGGGGGATAATTTTGATAGTTTCATTCGCATGTTTGAAAGGGTATGCTAACAGTATAGTGTTGACCAAAGGCTCTGGGTACGGTTACTGACCCCCTTACTCCATGGGAAAACTGTAACTTGTATATCACAAATGCCTGACTCTGTTTTGATTATACTGCTGTAAAGAAATTTCTGTTAGAATGTTTTAAGCTAACACCTGAAATGTATAGGAAAATGTTTCATGAGCATAGACGCAAGGCAGATGAAAATGTATGTGAATATGTTGTTGAAGTGAGCACTTATTTTCATAGCTGGGTGAGTGGATGTCAGGTGACCACTTTTGAAGGGCTGGCAGACCTTTTGGTGAGGGAACATGCCCTTAGCACTTTGTCTGAGGACTTGAGGATCTGGTTAGCTGATAGACAATGTGCTACTTCAGATGAGTTGGGGAAGAAGGGATACCTATACCTGGCCAGCAGGGCAGCCCTGCACAGGAATGGGACGCCCAGTACTGCTCATGGGTCTAAAGGAACCCATGGTGGGCAGCACAGACTGTCACAACAGAATCTGCCAGTAGCAGGGGAAGCCACTAGTCCAGGTACATGTCCAGGAGCTAGGGTTAAATGTTTTGAATGCAACCAGTGGGGCCATGTGGCATACAGATGTCCATGGAGGCAAGGTGGGGAACCAAAGGTGAGGGAGCCAGTAAGTGGGAAAGACAAAATGCCAACAGTGGGTTGTCTTGAGACAACAGGGGTATGGAACTACCATCCTGCAGATGTCCTGAGAGGGAAGGATTTGGATGAGGCAGTACTATGGACTCATGCAGTTACATGCAGTGAGGCTAGGAGACAAGCATGTGGGTTTGGTAGCCTGGGGGAAACCCAGACAGACTGCATACTTGCAGCCAGGACTGCGGAGGTGGTTACTTCAGGGAGGGAGCTACGCTGTAGCAGTGAAACTGAATGTGAGCCACAGCTGCTTGTGGGTACTGATGTTCCCTTGGATGGGGTAACTGCAAAGGTAGAGGTGAGTAGTAGTACCCAGGATGACAGTGATCCACCACTTTCAGAGGATGTCAGACTTCCTGTGGAAGGGGAGCTGGGAAGGGTTACAAGGAGAGAGTTGAGACAGGCTCAGCTCTCAGACCCTACATTGCAAGGCTTGAGGCAGGTAGCTAGGGAGGCACATGATTCTCAAGGAAAGGGGGAATCTGTATACTGGGACAAAGGGTTACTATACAGAGAGTGGACCTCTGAGGGAGGGTTAGAAGGTGAGAGAGTACAGTAGTTGGTAGTGCCTAGAACATACCATCTGGTGCTTCTAGTCATAGTCCATGATATTCCCTTTGCAGGTCATATGGGCATAAAATGTACAAAGAGGTGTATTATGCAAAACTTCTATTGGCCTGCTATTTCCAGAGATGTAACAGGGTACTGCAGGACCTGTGAGCAGTGCCAAAAGATAGGCAAGGCAGGAGACAAGGTGAGAGCTCCTTTGATGCCTTTGCCTGTAATTGAGGAGCCGTTTCAGAGGGTAGCTATGGATATTGTGGGTCCTCTGAGTACCCCAAGCTCCACAGGGAAAAATTATATCCTAGTGGTAGTGAATTATGCTACACAATACCCTGAGTCAGTGGCTTTGTCCTCCATTGAGGCAGAGAAGGTGGCAAATGCTTTGTTAGAGATTTTCAGCAGGGTAGGTTTCCCAAAAGAAATACTCACTGACCGAGGTGCCAATTTCATGTCAGACCTGCTGGCTTGTCTGTGGAAGTCCTGTGGGGTGAAGCACATGAAGACCACCCCCTACCATCCACAGACTAATGTTCTTATTGAGAGGTTAAACTCTACAATCAAGTCTATGCTATGGGCATTTGCAGATCAGTTTAATAGGGAGTGGGACAAATATTTGCCCCATCTGTTGTTTGCTTACAGAGAGGTTCCCCAGGAATCCACAAGTTTTTTCACCCTTTGAGTTGCTGTATCGGCATAGGGTGAGGGGGACCTCTAGATTTAATTTGAGATGAGTGGGAAGGTGAGTGTGAGTCTCACAAGGAGTCTGTTGTGGCATATGTCCTAACCCTCAGGACAAGGCTCAGGGAACTCATGGGCTTGGCCCAGGAGAACCTGGCAGAAGCCCAACAACAGAAAAAAGGTGTGGTATGACAGGAATGCTCAAGCTAGAGAATATGCTGTGGGGCAGCAGGTAATGGTTCTCATTCCTGTCAGACACAACAAGCTGCAAGCAGCTTGGGAGGGACCCTACACGGTGGTAAGAAAGGTAAGTGATGTTAATTACATGGTGGAAGTACTAGGCAGATGGCAGGGGCACAAATTGTACCATATTAACATGATGAAACCTTACCATGATAGGGAGACCTTGTGCTGAGCATTTGCAGTGGATTGCAGGAGGAGTCTGAGGGAGATCTGAGGACTGATCTCCTCACTGAGGCTCGGGCTGACACCTCAGTGGAAGGGGTAGCAATATCCCAGCAGCTATCTCCTACCCAGGTTCAAGAAATCTGAGCAGTGTTGCAGGAATCTAGGGACGTGTTCACTGGGAAACTAGGGTACACCCACCTGGTGCAGCACCAGGTGGATACAGGACCCCAAACGCCTATTAGGCAGGCCCCTTATAGGGTGCCTGAGAGAGTCAAACAGACTCTGTGGGAGGAGGTACAGGAGATGTTGGCACTAGGGTTGATTCAAGAGTCCAACAGTCCCTGGGCCTTGCCAGTGGTGTTGGTGCCAAAGAAGGATGACAGCAACAGGTTCTGTGTGGATTACAGGAAATTAAATAGTCACACAGAGTTGTATGCTTACCTTATGCCTAGGACAGATGAGGCCCTAGAGCAGGTGGGTGGGGCTTAGTATCTTACAACCATTGATCTTACCAAGGGTTACTGGCAGGTGCCCTTGACTCCCAGTGCTAGAGAGGTCTGCCTTTGTGACTCCTTTTGGCTTGTACGATTTTACAAAGATGCCCTTTGGGAGGAAGAATTCCACAGTGACTTTTCAGAGGCTAGTGGATAATATCCTAGCAGGAGCAGGAAGGTTTGCCCTTGCTTACCTAGATGATATTGCCATCTACAGCCATTTCTGGCCAGAGCACCTTCAGCATGTCAGGGAGGTGCTGGGCATACTACAGAGGGCAGGGCTGACCATTAAGCTGAGCAAATATCAGGTGGGTATGGCAGAGGTCTCCTACCTAGGACATAGGGTGGGGAGTGGTAAGATAAGGCCAGAACCTGCCAAAGTGGAAGCTATTCAGGCATGGCCTGGACCTGTCACTAAAAAGCAGGTGAGGGCATTCTTAGGGACAACAGGGTAGTACAGAAAGTGCATCCCCAGTTATAGTACCATAGCTGCTCCCCTCACAGACCTGACAAGGAAGAACAGGCCAGATAAGGGAGTGTGGACCCCAGCATGTGAGCAGGCAATTCAGAAGCTTAAAGAAGCTTTGGGAGGACCCCCTGTGTTAGCCAGTCCAGATTACAGCAAATAATTTGTTGTACAAGTGGATGCTTCGAACAATGGGGTGGGGGCTGTACTTAGCTAGATTTCTTCAGAGGGGGAAGAGCACCCAGTGGTTTATCTCAGTCATAGGCTCCAACACAGGGAGGAATGCTATGCAGCTGTAGAAAAGGAATGTCTAGCTATAGTGTGGGAATTGCAGAAACTTCAGCCTTATCTGTATGGAAGAAAATTCAGTGTAATGACAGATCACAACCCTCTAATATGGTTAAACAGAGCCAGTCAGCAAAATGCCAAATTGCTAAGATGGAGCCTGGGGTTGCAAGCATATGATATGTCAGTGCAGCACTGCAGTGGGAGTAGCAATGCCAATGCAGATGGGCTGTCAAGACAGGGAATGGGGTGAGGTACACTCAGACAGACCTAACCCTCTCAAGCAGTGTTTCTCAAGGGTCACTTGAAAAACTAGCTTGAGTTCTCCAGGGGGGAAGAGATGTGAAGATTGGGGAAATATGGGTGAAGGCTGCCAGCCTAGTCAAATAGAATTTGATACATAATTCTATCATTTGTATAAATAAATGTAAAATACAGACTTGTGTTCTTAAATGAAAGAAAACACTGTAAAATGTGAACTTTAAGATTGTTGCAACATTGCCATCTGCTGTAAGGAAAACCAAGCCAAGCATTTCAAATGTTCTTTAAAGCTACAGTTATCTAAATGTTGGTGCCAAAGTGGCTAGCTGAACACATTCTTTCTATTGTCTTAACTTAAGGAATAATTGTTAGAGTATACATGTGAAATGTCTTTTATTGTTGTAGTTTCTCAAGCAGGTGTTAGATTGTTAAATAATGCAGTTTGTGGCCTGGGAACTCCAGACTAAGTGTCAAAATTATGTAATGTGAACACTGGGAAAACCTAAGTGTCAAAATGATGTCATTTGGGAGGGTCTTAGCTGAGTTGTTTGTTAGTGTTTTAAAAACTATTGTTCAGTGAGGGACTGGAAGCATTTTATCTTGGACCATCAATGCCAACTATACAGGTGTTTGTATAGAGCATTGGTGTAGAACTCAGCATAGTTGCCAGTTCCATCTGAGAGGGGAGGTGCACTGAAGCTATTTATACCATCCAGTAAGAGGTTATAATCTGCTTTGGAGAAGATTTTTAGTTTAGTTTCTGTTAAGGGGAGGGGGGTCAGGTGTGATAGTTACTTTGAATGAGACTGATTTGTGGTCAAATATTACCTGTGAAGGCCTCACAGTGGTTCCCTATATCAGTAAGCACCAGATCCAGGATGTCGGCACCCCTTGTGGGGGTGTCAACCAGCTGGTCCAAGGTACTGGAGTTAACAAAGTCAAGGAACCTTTGGGCAAGTGAGTTTGAGCATGGGTAATTTATCCAGTCAATGGATGGGTAGTTAAAATCACCCAAAACCATGGTGTTCAGATGTATCTTGATAGACTCAAGTAAATTCAAATAGGCAGAGTGGGGAGGGGGTCCTGTAGCTGGCAATGACTTGAATATGTGTTCTACCAACAGTTAATTGCACCTAAATTATCTCCAGGAAATCATACTGTATAACGCATCAGAGAGCATGTCTATAATATTAGGAAGGGTAATAAGGTGAATGCTTTAGCCAGACACGTTATGAATACTGATATGACCCACATTTTTAGATTCAGAGTCATAGCCCTGTTGCAGGAGAATATAAGAAGGGGAGATATCTGCAACAGGACAGAAAGTGTAGAAGCCATGTGGATAACTAAATTGATGGGTACAGAAGGACATGGCCTAAATGAATGTATTCCCCTGAGACCGAAACTTAAAATGAGGCCTCTTCGCAGATAAAGTCATAGGTTTATGTATATGTGTTTTTATATATGAAACTTCGACATATGAATTATTTATTTGTTTTTTGCAGGTTAGGAATTGGTTATTAAAATATATTATTCATTGATATATAATGTTTATATATTTATATGTATTTATTTAGGAAGGAATATAGTATTTTTTGTCATCATAATTTTTATCATTGTCTTGTATAAATATTGTCTTTTACATCTAGTTAGTTAGAATATAATTCATGTTAGTATAGCTTTAAAGGATTTGCTTTAGTGATGCTTAGTCATATGACTTCAGACATGTGATATGCAGTGAGTTTATAGGTGTGTCTGTTTTAAGTGCTTTGTTACACCTGAAGAAGCTAGATTGTGAAAGCGCTTGTGTTTTGCACTCAGTAAAGGCCTATCCTGGATTTTACAGCTGTCTGCGTCTCTGTTTTATTTTACATATTTAGACCTCAATGAATGACCCCTCAAAATATATTAAATTATATTATATTATATTTAAACTAGTAAGTGCTTTTAATTTCAGAACTGGGGTTATGGAAAGACTGTCCTTACGTCCTGACCATGAATTAGCATTTAAAAGCATCTGCCAGCTCATTTCACATTTTTCGAACGAAATATTCCATAGTCTCCCCCGTGGATTCCTTTCCAATTTATCCAAAATAGTAAAAACATTGTCTTTTTTTATTTAGAACCTGAGTTTGGAAAGTAGAAGTTTTACCTTGGCAGCCTAGCTGTGTGTGTATTTTCTGCAGTTTGTCATTTGTTGGGATATATATATATATATATATATATATATATATATATATATATATATATATATATATATATATATATATATGGGTCTACCTGAGAATATCGCAAGCCAACATTCTTGAAGACGGATTTATTGAGAAGACATACACAAAAACCCACTTCATCGACAAACCGGATGAACAGAATCCTTCCCAGGGTAAGTAATCTGTTGGCTGTGAAGGTGAACTTTGCCCTTTTCCAAACTGTAGTGCGATCTTGGAGTTGGTGTATTTAATTGGGGGGTGTGGGGGGCATAGCCCCCCATCTGGGTTGGTTTTGAGAGTTCCACTGTTGGTCTTGTGTGTGTTTGGGTGACTTATACTTAACCCGGGAAGGATTTTGTTCAGCCGATCTGTCGATGAAGTGTGTTTTTGTGTATGTCATCTCAATAAATCCGTCTTCGATAATGTTGGCTTTCAATATTATCTGGTAGACCCATATATCTATATCTATATATATATATATGCGTGTGTGTGTGTGTGTGTGTGTGTGTGTGTGTGTGTGTACATATAACCTTAATGCAGGCAAAGTAAACATATACTGCATTAGTGCACTTGAAAAAATCTATCTTCTCAGTGTTATACTTCATGTGCATATCACACACGGACACAATTTATTAAACTGGCCCTTTAATTAATTGTCTGACAGTTGTAGGTCCTGTGGTTCAGAGTTTGATTCCCTCAGTTCTCATTTTCTACTGTGTGACCTTGAGCAAGTCATTTAACCAGTGCATGGGGGAAAGAGGGAATTTCGACTGGACACCTTAATGAGCTCCCGGATTGCAAGCACCTAGTAGTTATCTAGGACCCTATTATTTTAAATACTTTAGATTGCAATTACATTACCCCTTTAATTACTCAGAAAACTTTGAAGGAGGCTAGTTTAAGACTTTTAAGAATCCCACTTAGTACATTAAAGACTTTGCAGATGTAATTTGATATTTAGAATTAATGTAAAACAGTTGAAAGATTATATAATACACATATTTTAGACCTGGAGATTTTAGTTTTCATACTTACGGTGTCTACAGGACTGCAATCAGTTTTTTTTCAACATTTAAACAGACTGAACTCTACAGTTCCCTACAAAACAGTGTCTACAGGACTGCAATCAGTTTTTTTTCAACATTTAAACAGACTGAACTCTACAGTTCCCTTCAAAACGGTGTCTACAGGACTGCAATCAGTTTTTTTTCAACATTTAAACAGACTGAACTCTACAGTTCCCTACAAAACGGTGTCTACAGGACTGCAATCAGTTTTTTTCAACATTTAAACAGACTGAACTCTACAGTTCCCTACAAAACGGTGTCTACATGACTGCAATCAGTTTTTTTTCAACATTTAAACAGACTGAACTCTACAGTTCCCTACAAAACTGTGTCTACAGGACTGCAATCAGTTTTTTTTCAACATTTAAACAGACTGAACTCTACAGTTGCCTACAAAACGGTGTCTACAGGACTGCAATCAGTTTTTTTCAACATTTAAACAGACTGAACTCTACAGTTCCCTACAAAACGGTGTCTACAGGACTGCAATCAGTTTTTTTCAACATTTAAACAGAGTAGGTTACACAAAAGGCATTTGTTAAGCTTTCACTTACAGTGCTTTGTAATTAAGCAGGTCACCATATTGGTCAGCCACAGGGCTCTTTGTTTCTACTTGAGTGGTTGCCTCCTTCCCCTGTAACTGCAGTAAATTGACTCTTACATTAGAGCTGTAATACTTACCTTATAGCTTTAGGACACCTTAGGAAACCTTGTAAACTGCAATAGCCCTGCTACGTTCGCCCTCGCTACGCTCGGGCTCTCTTCGCTGCCCTCCCTGCCCCCAATTACCTCCTGCCCCCAGTACCTCTAAATTTATAGTACTATAGCCACTCCCCCACTTTCTAGATCCTATCTGCTTTCATCTGGGATAATTCCACCCACCCCTATTCTACTACCTACATTTAATAGCACCTATTAGCTTTCATCCGGCATTCTCCCATCCCCCCTTCCAGTACCTTTACCTCACCACTCTATCTTCTGGTGTTGCATCACCAGGTAAAACAGTTCCTTCACTCACTAGCTGAATCACATATAATGATATACTCCTCTTTACTACCCCTCTTGTTCACACCCCTCTTGTTTACACCATACCTCCTTACCTTGTATGAAAACCAGTTTCTTACGTGATTTCAGGTCCCAAAAGGCCATACTATCACCCCAGCTGTAAATCCTTCCACCTTCAACCATACTTACAGTACCAGATCCTGTCCAACATCTTGTTCAGTCTATCAACATCTCAACCCCAGGCACATTAGCTCTAGATCCAAACACTACCACAAACTAATAAACAAATTCCTGAAGTTCATCACCAAGTATAGACTCAACCTAATACTTGGTGGTGATATTCACCAACCCTGGCCCACTCACTTCAGATACACATACCCCTCTACTTGTAATCTAAGCTACAAACCTACAATTAATAGGCCAACTAACTCTCTCCTAGTCTGTCATCTCAATATTAGAAGCATTAATAACAAGGTACATGAATTGCATGCACTTCTGGATGTCCACTCCCTGAGATTCTCTGTTTATCTGAAACCTGGTTAAAACCTAACACTAAAGACAATGAAGTGTTACCACCTGGGTACAACATACACAGGCTGGATCGCTTGAGGAAGGGGGTGAGGTAGTTGTACTCTATAAATCTGAGTTGAATGTCACCATAGATGTAATACAACCTCCTCAGATTAATAACTCTGAGATTCTTGCCACCAAATTGCAACTTAATAAAAATAAATGCATTAATATCATCTGTATATACATTCCCCCAGGTAACAATATATCTACATTTGAAGATATCCTGCACTGGTTATCATGTCACTAACCCCAAGAAACCCTACTACTTGGAGACTTTAACATAGACTGGGGCACCTGTTCCTTAAAATCCCCAACCACCCATATTAACCTGCATGCATTTACACAAATCATATCCACCCCTACCAGGATAGGTAAACCCAACCAAAAGAAAGTATACTTGACTGGGTACTCATAAACAGTCACCCCAACTGTACACCTCTGGTACCCTCCTTAATGGCCTAGCGATCACCTTCTCACATATGTAATTAAGCACAAAACCATTAATTCCCAACAACCCTTACTCAGAAAGGTTAGAAACAATAAAAACTTTGAACCTGCCAAATTCCAACAAGAACTAAACTCATGTAATTGGTCTATTCTAAAACACCTCCCTTTAGAGGAAGCAGTAGCATACTTTAACAACAAATTCCTTGAGATCCTTGATTTGCATGCACCTGTTTGTTCAAAGAGAACCAAGGCAAAAACTGCACCATGGCTTTCTATAGAGTCTAAACTCAAAATTACCCTTAGAAACAAAGCATGGGCTTTATGGCGTTCTTCTAAAGACCCTCAAGATCACATTAAATACAGGCAATCCAGGAGCAAAACCAAAAAATCAATTTTACAAGACAAAAAACAATACTACTGTAATTTACAGACAGTAAATCAAAATAACTCTCAGAAGTTTTGGGCAGGTTTAAATAATCTACTACATCCTGGACAAACTTCAACCCCAATCCCTGCTGCTACTATTGATAAAACCCCTGAAGATGTTTCTGATAGTTTTAACCAATTCTTTACTGAGACAATTCAAGGCCTAGCTAGCCAACTACCTCCTAGCTCCCCTGGTCCTGAAAGTAGCACCCCTAGAAACCTACTTGCGTTCAGCTTCCAACCAGTCGCCACTTCACTTATTCGTACCTTGATCAAAAAATTAAAACCCACTACACTTTCTGCTGATCAACTCTCTGCCGAGTACCTACAAAAATCAGTTGATGCTATTGCTTACCCCGTCTCAATACTAATCAATCGAACCATAGTAGAAGCTAAAATTCCCATCATCTGGAAAATATCCTATGTAATCCCACTTCACAAAGGAGGCAGCTCTACTGAATTCTCCAATTATAGGCCAATAGCTATACTCTCTCCACTTGCAAAGATTATGGAAAAATGTATTCATAGACAAGTCATGCACCACCTAATCCAAAATCGCCTTATGGCAGACACTCAGCATGGCTTCCGTCCTCATCACAGCACTACTTCAGCCCTCCTAGCCTTTACTAACACCATAAACCATAATCGCAACAATAATTATATATCCTCAGCCCTCTTTTTGGATCTTTCCAAGGCATTCGATATGGTTGATCACCAACTTTTAATCCACACCCTGCAAACATTATGTCTAGATACTGGAGCCCTCCAATGGTTTCAATCCTACCTGAATGGTCGACAGCAGGCTGTCCTCTGGCAGAACAAACTCTTTAACCTTCTACCTAACACCCTCGGAGTACCACAAGGCTCTATACTAGGGCCCTTGCTGTTCTCCATCTTCATTAACGACCTTTATACTGTCATCCCAAAAGTCAGCTGTATCCAATATGCTGATGACTCTACTCTGATTTGCTCAGCCACATCTCCAGTAGAGTTATGGTCAGCTACCCAGACCACCTTTAATACAGTAGAAAACTGGCTTTCTGAACATCGTCTGATCCTAAATCCCAAAAAAACTAAAATGCTGTTATTTTCACCAACACGTAGGACTACCGCTTTCACCTTTACCATAAAATCAAATGATGGCACAATAATCTCCCCTGACCCATCTACAAAACTATTAGGTGTCATCATAGACAATAACCTCAAATTTGACCTACATGTTAACCAAACTATCAATACCATCATTAAAAAACTAGGGTCAATTTACAGAATAAAAGCCTTCCTAACCCTTCCAGCTAAAATTGCCATAGCTTGCTCTCACCTTCTTTCAACCCTTCTGTATGCATCCCCTCTACTCTCGAATTTGAACAAGACTGTCCTTAACAAACTCTCAATTTGCTACAACCACATTGCCAGGTTTGCCACTGGGCTGCCTTTTAGGACACATCATTGCATCAATCTAAATCAGCTTGGTTGGCTTGAACTACCTAGCCTAATCCAGTATAACCAACTGATTATGGCCTATAAAATCCTCTATAATCCGGACAATACTCCTGCACTTAAAAATATTATCACCCCCTATAACAATCCTAGACCGCTTCGATCCTCTAACAAACTACTAATTCAGACTAGCAACTTTAATAACACAGCCGGTGATTCTCTCTTTGCAAACTCTGTAAGTAGATCCTGGAACTCACTTCCAGCTGATATTACCTTACTTTCCACCTTAGGTCAATTTAAAACTTGACTCAAACAACATTTGTCACTTAACTGGCTATGTCAATGTATCAAGCCTGGCTAACTCGAATGTGTAAAAATCTGTTAACCAGTTTACTGTGTAATTTAATTTAATCCTGACTTGTGCTCAGGACTAACTTTAACCTGTGGAACTTGTTTAACTTGCTTACTTATGTAATCTCTGTAAATAATCTGTTTGTAATATGTTATGCTGGTATTATGTAATGCTGTATCTGCTTACCCTTGGAGCTTTTCTCCCCGGGCCTCCGCTGAAAATGGACATGCATCCAGTCGGACTATCCGGGTCAACAAATGTAAAATAAAATAAAAATAAAACTTACACACACACACACACACACACACACACACACACACACACACACACACACACACACACACACACACACACACACACACACAAAATTTCTTTCACTTTGACTTATTTCAGTCATCTCATTTTCAGTTTCACTTAGTTTCTAAAGGTAGTTACTAGACATGCATTCCAGAAGGCCATTAACTAGCCTAGTCCAAATTCCAGGTTACCAGAATCACTCCCTTGTTAAATAACTTAAGGGCACACAGTAGGCAAATGAAGACTGAAGGACTCAAATGCTGTAACACAGGAAGTAGCCTTTTAAAATCTCACATCTTTAATACGCTTCATCAACTGCTAAACTAGAAAGAAAGAAAGAACAGTTTGGGCCCACAAGCCTCAGACTCACATGGCTGTACTTAAGAGACTGGTGTTCATCTACTATACCACACGGGACCAGAGGGTTAATGCAAATCAATCACATTTTGCACCCCCCCCCCTCTCGTACCTATCTGCATAGAATTAGGTGCTAAATACTTGCCTGATATGTAACTCTTTTAGTCATAAAATTCTAAACGACACCTAAGCTTTCCTAGGACATACTCAAAGTTCTCAGAGTATAAAGGATTAGTCCTGATAAAATCACTTTAGCTAGCAGAGCTAGGAGACTGTCTCTCTGATAACCTTCCTGTGGGAGGAATAAAGATACCTTGCTGAAGTTTCCAGTTAAGTGGGTAGATGGACGAGTGTTCTTGTTGTAATACATTACATTCAGCAGGTCAGTTATTTAAAGGCAATTACAGACAATGGTGGGAGGTTAACTAACTGACCTGTTGAATGTACCTGCTTAACTGAATAAACTACTGGAAACTTCAGCAAGGTGTCTTTATTCCTCCCACAGGAAGGGTATCAGAGAGAGAGAGAGAGAGAGAGAGAGAGTCTCCTAGATCTGCTAGCTAAATTTATTTTATCTGGACTTATCCATTATACTGTGTTTCTTGTTAGTCCTGTCACTGTCTTGGTCATGGGTGGGATACCAGACTTTACTAGATTCCTCTGGATTACCTCTGTTTACATATTCAAAATTCTAGCTTTTGACAAGCTCATTCTTGTAGGATTAAAAGAATTAATGACCTATAAATGTGAAGATAAGTACACAAAGGGTACGTCATTTAGAGCAGAGAACTATGGCTGTTTATCAAATTCTTTGGGGGTTTGAGATTGTTAACACAGATTAGCTGAGAACACATTCTTCTTGAGCACATATTAACTTTTCTGGAATTTGCTAAACAGGTCACTGAAAATAATTGAGATAGAAAAGCTTAGCCAAAGTGCTAATAAATTAAAAAAATGGAAAAGAAAAGGGTCCAGGACTCAGAAAATAGGGAAAGTAGCATTAAATGGAGAAGGAGAAGAAGAGTGAGGTGCTCTAGGTAGGGGCACGGGTTTTTCTCATGGAATTTTGGGGTGGCAGATGATTTGGAGTCTCTGTGAGAATGGAAATGTTCCATGGGAGAACATGTGAGCTAGAATGTACATGTCATCAGGGCCATATGACCATTTATGCCTTGTCAACACCCACTCTTAGACTTTGCCTCCTTTTTCAAGGAGTGATAGGTCAGTCACACCCATGAGGTTGAATTTATGAATACTCACCAATTGCATAATTCTTTTTAAAGAGAGATAGTGTTACATTGCTTGATCTGGAGACAAAGTTTGTTCTAGAGAAGGGATAGTCACTGGATGACAAATCTATCTCTCCACCATGATTTATTTATTTGCTGATGCAGATTCATATGTCTGGTTTTTATCTTTGTTGGACTGGTTGATTTGTAGAGAAATAAGAGGTCTTGGACTGCTGGATTCCTAATGGCCTGGAAGGCAAGGCACAGATTACCCCAAGAAACCTACTGGACCTGAATACAGGCACAAAGTATCCAGCTTCTCATGGCAGCTCAGGTCCTTAAGGCCTATGATATTTTTTTGTCAAGAATCTTTGGGACCTCTCCAAGTTGTTAATATAATTAATAAGATGCATCCCAAAGAAGAATTGTAGTTAATGACGTGTCTGATCAATGCAGAATGCAGAGAGGAAAGGACTCTTTGTATCTAGAAGACATTTTATTTTATTTTTATTTATTTGCAGTTTGTTAACCGGGAAAGTCCATTGGGCCTTAGTGAGCCCTTTTTTCAATGGAGGCCGAGGGAGAAAAGCTCCAAGTACATACATAAAGATATCTATGTAGGCAGTTAATACAACTATTAATACAATAAACTATACAATCAGCAGTAACTGAGATTTTGCACAATGTTTACACAGAATTAAACTAAACAAGCTAATTTAGCTAAATTAGCTAATTCTGCCTAAAATACCAATTTTCTAGAGTTTCTGTGATTTAAAAAGCTTGTTTCAGCTACATATTGCACTTATTTTACTACCTGCACTTTAAGTCATTTTTGTGTTTAAATTACCTGTTTAGCTGTTGTAGGCTACACACTCAAGTGTGATAGCCCTTTCTGTGCATTTAAAGTGTTTTTTTGATTGTATCTGCTTTATTTTCCAAAAAAAACCCCCAAAAAACAAAAAAAAAATACTTGTTTTCCCGCCTTTCTAAGCTAGTATAGTCCAGTTTTCAGGTTAGTGCTGAATTCGGGCTGTGTTACAAGTTTCTGTGTTTGACCATACCTTACTTGGATAGAAGGAAGTTTCTCTGTTCACTGTGAGAGAGGGAGCTTTGAGCAGCCTATCTGTCCCTTGAGGAGTGGTTTCAGCACAGGAATTAGTAGTTTATTGGCTCTTTTGGGCTAATTACTATCTCTTTCATTTCCATGCTATAAAACCCGCATTTGCGAGGTTTTGCTCGCCAGGCAGCGCTGGTTAGCTAGGGTATAAATATTCCCGGCTCCACAAAGTCTACTCTTCAATTTTTCCCTTGGAACTAGACAAACTTTCAACTTAAGCACTCAAGCCAATCACTTCTCATATCGGCACTTGCTCAAAACTCATAGCAAGCACTAATAAACCTTAGCACTAGACCCCCCCACATACTGTAGAGAATGACAAGGCTCTCTATTCAGCCTTACCAGCCAATCAGTAAAACAGTTTACTGTGCCTATCCAGGCATGCCCAAAGGGCAGTTTCAGGTGTACTCTCCGGTCCAACTGGTGAATCTGGGCACTTTGAGGCAATGTTACAATTTCCTCATGTACACAGACAACCCTCTCCTCTTTCCACCAAACACTAATACATGCGAGAGATGCAATTATACAGCCAAACTGGAGGCTAAGCTCTCTCAACCTAAGACTGGACCAGGCAGTCAAGAGGAGAAGGAAATTTCTTGCATCACATCACCAGTCTCACATAGACCTATGAAACCATCACTGGTAAAAAACACACATAAATACATGAAAACATACTTGGATGCTCTAAATAGAAATCTGCAGAAGCAACAGAGACCTCCAGAGCAGATATCCAAGCAACCTGCACCCCCCAACACAAACCATGAAACACATACTTCACAAAACTAGTGTGCCACACAATCACAGCCCTTAAGGCAAAATAACATACCCAACACACTAGTAATAGGTGACTCTATAGTCAGGCACACTGACGTCCCACTCACTAGGCTGAACAAAGAGAAGGTTACTGTTAGCTGCCTGTCAGGTGCCAGGATCTACCACATAACACAAGCACTCAGGTCACTTCAGAACAAGTACAAATATGACTGTCATTGTCCATGTTGGTGTGAATGACCTGAGCCGTACCTCCCTGGACTACATGAAAAGAGACATGGAGGAGCTCTCTGACCACGTAGCCCAGGCTGGTATGACCCTGACCCTGAGTAGCATTCTGCCCACACCAAGAATGATATCATGGTATAGAGAAAAAATTATCGATTTCAACAATTGGCTAAGCTTCTGGTGTCATTTAAAGGGGATCCAGTGTCTGTCAGCCTGGGATGACATGCTCGACAAGCCACACTGCTTCACTAGAGATGGCTTGCACCTGTCACCCTTAGGCTTTCGAATACTGGCCAAAGTTCTTGCCACCCCCATAGTGCCTTTTTTAGGCAAGACTCAAAAGACAAACCCACTGCCATAAATAGCACAAGTAACAAAAAACTGAGGGTAATGCTACTCAATGCCAAAAGTCTAAACCTCAAAATGCACGCACTCAAGGCACTCCTCAGTATGGAGAAAATCGTTATATGTGCAGTAACAGAAACCTGGTTTAAGGCTCCAGAGAGCACCCCAGCACTACCAGGCTACAACTCATATTATACATTTTGGCCACAAAACCCGGACCGAAATACAAAACACGGGGGATATCCATATTCATCAAGGATACCCACACCTCCATGCTAGTGGCACAGCATAATGCTTCAGAGATCATCCAAATGCAACTAACAATGGGCAAAACTGCTATTCAAATTATAGCTTGCTACAGATCATCCACCATGTCCCAGGACCCCCACTCTGCATTCCTGGAAACACTGGGAAACATAAAGGTCCTACCAAACACCCTGATATTGGGTGATTTCAATTACCCAAACATTAACTAGGAGAACTACTCAAGTACAAACTCCCTTGCCCAACATTTCCTAGAATTTATAAACTCAAACACCCTGGATCAACTGGTCAACACCCCCACCAGAGGTGACAACATATTGGACCTGCTCATCACCAACATGGGCGACCGGTGTTCCACACCGGAGGTCAACCCCTCACTGGTTAGATCTGACCATAAACTAATCACTTTGGATATCTGCATTCCACCACCACCCCCTGTCAAAGAAACCACCATGAAAAACTTTTCGAAAGCAAATTTCACGTTACTTAAGACCAAGGTGGTAAGTTTCAAAGCCCCCATGCTAAAGGATAATGCTGTCCAAGCTGCAAAATCCTTTACTAATGCACTCTACGGGCACCTACAAGAATGCATGGATCATGCTATACCAAGCTAAACCAAGACTCACTCCTCCAAGAAAAGGAAACCAGTCTGGTGTTCCCCTGCCATAAACAAGCTATACAATAGAAGGAGGAAACTAGTACAGAAAAGATTAAAATCCCAAGAAGGGAAGACATTCCTGATCAGTATCAGCAAGAAACTACATTCCCTCGTAAAATCATCCAAGGCTAGCTTTGAAAGAAAAATTCCCATGGACTCCAAAGTTAACCACAAGGCATTCTTTAACTATGTCAAGAATCTAAGTGGCAATTCTCAGATCTGCTCAGAGTTAGTGCAGAATGGCACAAAATACACTGAACCGACTGATATAGCCAACTTCCTGGCAGACAGGTTCAGTGCAAACTTCAGCCCCCTCTCACCCCCAAAAGGGCCCATAACTATACCAGAAGAATGTAGTGCCCCTGAAATCACAGACACTCAGGTTAAAGCAGCCCTCTTCAAAGCCAAAAACACAGCATCAATGGGACCGGATGGTGTCCCGGGCTGTGCTGCGTCCTACACGAGCCCAAAGATGAACTAGCCCCTCACCTAAACACACTGTTTAAACTCAGACTGTCCACAGGCTACATGCCCACAGAGTGGTGCACAGCAACAGTTATTCCACTCCACAAAGGTGGAGCCACAACAGACCCCGGGAACTATCGTCCTATAAGCCTGACTAGCTTGGCCTGCAAGGCTATGGAGCACATTATCATGGATCTCGTTAACAGAGACATTGGAAACCTCCAAACACTGGACCCTACCTAGTTCGGCTTTGTTAAGGGCGGATCATGCCTCCTAAACCTGGTGGACTTCTTTGAGAGAGTTACCAAGGCTATAGATGAGGGAAAGGTGGTCCACACAGCCTACCTAGACCTTGCAAAAGCCTTCGACATCATTCCCCACTTAGGTATTATAGACAAACTCACCAGCCTGAACATAAACCCCTACATCACGAGATGGGTTGCCAACTGGCTCACAGACAGAACCCACATGGTAAGAGTTGCGGGAGCCAGGTCTGACTTTAAACCGGTTACAAGTGGCATTCCCCAGGGCTCAGTCCTAGGCCCCCCCTGTTCGGCATATACTACTCAGAGGTACAGGCAAGCAGAGGAGGACTAGGGCTGACCAAGTTCCCAGTCAACTGCAAACTAGGGGCTATAATTGACTCTCCGGCTGACACAGACATCCTCCAAAAGGGTCTCACTGAGACAGATACCTGGTGTCAAAACCATGACCTCAAGCTAAATGCCAAAAAGTGCATAGTCATCCCCTTTGGAAAAAACAAAGTACCCACAAACTACCACATAGGTGGTAGCCCCCTAAATACAGAAGATGTAATAAGGGATCTGAGGACCCAAGTAGATAATAACCTCTCCTGTGATAATCACATTGCCAAAGTGGTTAGAAAATCCTTCTATGTGGCCCACCTAATCACAAAAGGGTTTGCATCCAGATTGAAAGAGGTAATTGGGCCCCTCTATGCATCACTCATCAGACCCATCATAGAGTACAATGCCCCATTTGGGATGTACCTTACAAGACACCTGCAACAACTAGAAAGACCACAGAAGTACCTCACCAAGAGGATCACTGGCCTCAAGCAGATGGCCTATGCAGCTCGACTGAAGAAACTCCAGCTGTACTCGGTTGCATACTGCCTACTCAGAGGTGATTTCTGCCTGACATACAAGGCCATGTCCAACCCAAAATTGATGGACATGCTCCACCTAAAGAAAACTATATCCCCTTGAGCCACACGCTCCAGGGATCTAAACCACACCACAACAATAAATAGGATGTGCTGGAGGGATAGATTCCTGTCCCAGACACTTCCCATGCTCTGGAACAAGATTCCAGTCTACATTAGGCAGAGCTCCTTCCTAACCCTCTTCAAGAGAAACCTTGATGAGTGGATGGGAAACAGAAAGTTTACCCCAGGGATCACTTCAATGGCTCTGCTGGGCAGAGGCACAGGGAACTAATCTAAGGGAGCGGCGAAAGTCAAAACATTCTGGCTAGGCTTATAAATGCCTTCAGGCAGATAGCCTAGTACCTATCTATGAACCTATGAACCTATGAACAATAGAAAATAAAATATGGAGTTTGAAAGCAAGAAGGATGTTGAGGAAGTTTAGGAGGGGTGGAGAAATAACTTTTATGATCAGCTATGCCAGATACATTTCCTGCCCACTCTTGCAACTTGATAATCAAAGGAGGGAGTTGTCTGCCTGTGTTTGTTTTGGAGAATATTTTTAACAAATGTTCTTTTGTGATGTGATGGACTTTGATGTTCTTGAGTATATGTAGGTCTTCCATAGACATCTTTGAGGTAAGATTTGTACTGAATTTGTTAGCTAATATATCCACTGGATCACAGAAGATAGTGCCACTATGAATATGTTCAGAGTAACGTTAGGTGACATTTTTTAACTTTCTGATTTAAGTAAAGAAGGATTTGCAATTATCCTTAGCTTCCAATGCCAGCCTAAGTTCAGTCTGATTTCCTGATGGTATTTCACAGTGTTGTGACTAACCTTTTGATGTTGATCTTAATTTGTGTGTCCATAGTTTTACAATAAATTCTAATAAACTTTTCCTTTTGCATGTAGACTAACAGCTTGGTTTACTCTTTCCTTTCCATTTTTGTATAGTTTGGGTAGATGATGACAAATTAATACAGTTTTCTATGCGAGTATAAAATTTATTTGTCTAGCTGCTAGCTGTGTCAATATTTTAGAGGTTACGGTTATACTTGAACTTAAAGACTTCATCATAGGATTGCAGGATGTTTGTACATTTGAAGTCTTTGAGTATTGTGATTTTTGTACCCTCTAATTTAGAGATTTTGAAAGAGTTAACAGATTGTCATCAGACTTGAGTGTGGAAGGATATACCAGTGAGAAATTCTACTGGGCTTTTTGACTATTTGATACAGAAAATTCTTGTTTATGAATGCAAGAATTTTTTGGGCACAGCTTACATCCATTCCAAATATCATCGTCACAAAAACCTTTGCATTAATGCATCATTCTTTCTGTGAGTATTTTGAGATATTCTTGTTCTTACATATTTGCATATTGCCCCTTAAATCTGCATTCATCAGTATTACTGAAACCATAATAAATGTATTGCATTCATATTTTCTAATTTATTTAAAGGTTTTATTTGAGTTCCTAATTGTTTGTGTAGGTATTCATTTCTTCTGCATAAAGAAAGGTGTCTACCTTAAACACATGTAAGGGCCTAGGCATAACTACTTCTGTGGGTTATGCTAAAGATATGGATTAGATATGAATGTTTGTGGATATACAAGCAAAGAATAATGTATATCAATGTGTGCTTTTTATTCTCAAGCTAATTTAAACTTCATTAGTCTTACTGACATATATCCAGTATCAAATGAAAACTGTACAAGACTTCATTGCACAGTAAACACACTGCCTAAAAATGGTACAGCAATTTTACATATATCATTTTCCTCTTCTTAAAAATGCTTGGCAAATATTGGTTAAATCATTTTTTTTTGGCTTACAATCAGTTGCTCAGATCATCTGATCTTGGTGTATAGTTGCCTGTGCATAAAAGCTTTAGAATTCTATTGCATGTTTTGTTTTCCTTAAGACACCTTTGCACAACAGGCAATTTTTCATGTGGCTGATTGCTATATGGACTGATTTTTCAACCTCCTAGAGAAACACAGAGATGTGTTTTGCACTACCCATCAGAATTGTTGGTCTTTCTCTGTGGTGCAGTAAGCTCATAAAGTTTGGAAAGAGTGTTTGCCCATTATATGGGAGATGCAACCTTTTGCAATATGAGCGACTTTTGCCATAGTTTTGTGGTAAGAGCTTGGGGACTTGATATACAGCGGCATACAGTGGAAATTTTTTTTTTAAATAATACCTTTTGCTTCCTTCATAAATTACTACTACTTAAACTGCTTTTGTGAGATCCATCTTATTACATTTAACAGAAAAACAAGTGATAGACCTCAAATACAAGGAGACATAGTTACAATATAGTCATTTTCTTTTCCCTTTTTATAATTGGCTTAAAACTAATTTTAGAAAGGTTTAAAGCCATAATTATTGTTTTTCATACATATTTTCTACTATTATTCACTTGGTCTGCATGACCAAAATAAATATCACCTCAGCTACCTTTATATGATGACAACTGAGAAGTGCACCTCTCAACTTCTTAGAACAAGAAATCCGGACCTTTTTTGGCAAAATTACTAGTTGGCATGCACAAAAAAGAATCAATGAGACAAAAGAATTCGTAGATTTACAGGAGAAAATTGATAAGTTAAAATTAGAAGAAATAAATAGCTTAAACAGTAAATATTTAGAAATTTTACAACATAAAACTATAATAAATTTAGAAAAGATTAAAATAACTAATTCTTCCATGAATCCTAAATCCATGCATAAATTGGCTACTATAACAAAAATGATTGTTAAAACTAACCACATCAAAGAACTATACTCCTCTAGTAGTAAAAAGAAGATTACTGAAATAGAAGATATTCTGGATGTTTTCAGGTCTCATTTTAATAAGATTAATCAATACAAACTAACAATGGATACGCAAGGTCTAATTAAACCATTTATAAAAAATATACTGAAAATAGACTGTCAGAGGATCAAATTAAAATAATTGACAAGCATATATCAATCTCTGAACTCAAAATTCAAATTAATAAATTAATACCCAATAAGGCAGCTGGAAATGATGATATAATACCTGAACTATACAAAATGATGACTAAAGATGCTTTGTGTATTTTATTAGAGGTATTTTCAATAGTTAAATGACTTACAAAGGTACTGCCATCCTGGAAATACACCCCGATATCCCCAGTTTTAAACCTGACAAGGACTCAGCACAACGCTCTTCATATAGACCACTTTCATTATTAAATGTAGATTATAAAATATTAATGGCAGTCTATGCCTCTAGAATAAAACAATTTCTTCCAGTGTTGATAAACAATGATCAGACTGGGTTTATAGTGAACAGGAACACCTATGATTATATCAAGAGAATCCACTGAAAACAAAGAAACAAGGAAGAATGGACCACAGTGGAAAAATACTGCTAACTAAAAACCATATTTAATGCAAGCGTTCATCTTATTATCATATTCAATACAAAATGTTTAAATACAATGCTCCTAATCACATGATAAAAAAAAAAACAAAAACAAATGCTAATCATGTAAGTGGTATACACAAAACCCTTAAAAAACATATATGTAAACTCAAAAAAAACATATATACATAAAACCTATATAACAACATATCAAATGAATTAAATAAGCAAACTTAAAATCACTTTAAATACACATACATAAAATCATCTTGATAGCGATTTTAGCTTAAGTAAACATGTTTTGGAACTGAATTCATTCAATCCTGGCCAGGAACAAGCATTCAAAAATAACTGCCAGTATAACTTACATTTTTCTAAGAGTGTCTTGTGTGTTTAACCATCCCCTACACCCCCATTACAACTGTATGAGAAAATGTGTGAAATAGCTCTACATAATATGGTGCACAATGTGAACAAGAATTATGATTATAACATATCTTATATGGAAAGAACTCTTACAGAGGACGTAAAGCAGAATAGTTGCAGAATTATGAGACCTGCTAAGGGGGGTGGTCTGGTAATTATGTCTAATACTGATTACAGTAACAAGATGTTTGATATTTTGAACAAAGACACGTGTATGTGCATCTAAGAATGATGTTAATGTGGCATTCCACCAAATTTAGTTACAATTAAATGACATGTTCATAGACAGAAGGAGTAGCATAGATGAATTTACCTAGCACTATCCAGTATTCCCTTTCATACCAACCATTTCTGGAGTCCCCAAAATTCATAAAAATATTTTTAGTTCAGCATTTCATCCTATTGTCAATGCCAGAGGTTCTACAATAGTGCTTGTGTGAAATTCATGGATGAGAAACTAAAAGGATTAGTAGCACAAGAAAAACAAGGATGTAGGAACTCATGGAATGTTTTTAAGTCAAATCAGTCATTTAGAATATAATGAGACTGATATTTTTATCACAGTAGATGTTAAGGACAGATATACAGTAATAGGTTCATAGGTTCATAGTTTAGTACTAAGCTAACTGCCCTTGCGAGCCATTTTAAGCCTGGCCAATTATCCCTTGTGAGACTCAAACCCTACACCTTGGGTTTGTAAGGCAAACACCTTAGCCATTAAACCACCCTCCCAACCCAGCCCACTATCCCTTTTGTGAATAATCTCATGCATGAGGTAATCAATAAAAGAGAAAATATTTTTTTTCCAATTTTATCTTATGAAAAAAGGAGGGATTAACAATCCTGTGCAATGAGTTAATAACATCTAAGTTCAAAAAACGTTAATCAATGTAGCCTACAGGAATTCTTTCATTTCTACACTTAACCTTATCACAAGATAGTGATACTATAAAGTGGATTGTAGAAAAAAAACTGCGTTATATTGAAAGAGGATTTAGATGTGAGGGACAAGTTAGGAATGAAACCCATATTGGTATACAAGAAAGGTAACTGCTTGAAAAACATTTTTGAAAGGGCAACCTCAAAAGTAGGGAATGTTAAAGGGGAAGGAAAAATGTCAAACTGTGGGTGATGTAAATACTGTAAGCATATACGTATAGGGGATATTTTGAAATAAAGGAGCAGAAATATACATTGACAGGGAAATTAAATTGTGAAATGCAAGGTGTTGTGTTTGTAGCACTTTGTTAGGAATGCCCAGGATTCTACATTGGGAAGACCAAAAGAAAATTAAAAGACCAAATATATGAACATTTTTATGATATTAGAACAGAAAAAAAACACCAATGCTTTATTTAAGCACATCTAACAAAATCCTTGGCATGTTTTTAAATTTTTGGTAGTGGAAAAGGTTGCTATGATTATGACAGGGGGACCATGGCCTTTAAATCTTAGAAAAATGTGTGTTATACTAGCAATTATTTTTGAATGCTTGTTCCTTGCCAGGATTGAATGAGTACAATTCCATAATATGTTTACTTAAGCTAAATCACTTTCAAGATGATTTTGTATATGCACATTTAAAGTGATTTTAAGTTTGCTCACTAAATTCATTTAATATGTTGCCATATAGGTTTTATGTATATATTTTTGTTTGAGCTTATGTATAGGTTTTTAAGGTTTTTGTGTATACAACTTTAAATGATTAACATTTGGCAGTTTTTTTACATCATGTGATTAGGGGGAATTGTATTTAAACTTTTTGTATTGAATTTTTCATTACCTGAAGAAGTCTTACAATAATAAGATGAAAGTCCTCATTAAACGTGGTTTTTGGCTAGTAGCATTTTTCTGCTGTGGGCCTTTCTTCTTTCTTTGTTTTAGTGGTTTGTCTATTCTGTGGTATTTTTTGGAGTTTATTGTTAGAAACAAGGAACTATGGCTATGGGGATGCAAACTGCATCCCAATTGTCATTTGAACCTGAACCTGTAGACATCCATAAAACAGTGGGGAATTTAATTCTCTCAGTCCAGTAGTTATTGCAGAGGCCAGATGGCATTTCTTTGAATTTGAATAAAGGGACAAACCACCAAGTCATTCACCAGGGTGATGCAAGTAACAATGCTGCTGGCTACACTGCTTTTCACCAACAAGGCATTCCTAGTAGCAGTGCCGGAGAAGGACTTTATCCGTCCATTAATGATATTCCTGTATTGAGTGACTGGTAACAGAGTAACTTTGATTTTAAGGCACAGTCTACATCCAGGTAAGACTTACTTAATGATAAACTAGAAGAATTTGACTATAAACTGTTAAAGCTTAAGAAACTACAACTTAAAAATGTTTACTTCATGGAATGTATTTGTACTAACAGAGTCTCTAAAAGCTTACGCATTTGGTGATATCCCACTGGCCTTGACAAGGGCTCACCCTTACACAGAGATTTAATGCCAGTTTTTGACAGGCATGGAGTAGATTACATGGAGCTCTTGATAGAACAAAACTCCAAACCACTGATCAACTAACTGGAGAACTGAACTTACTTGACAATCTAATCATGCACGACCTGCAGTATGAGCAATGCAAGTACAAACATCTCTGAAATTTTTGGAACATTAATGAACAAATCCATGGCTTGAAACAGAGAAAGATTAAGAAATTGGATAGAGATAAGTCCAACTACCAAAATGGTAACGCATACCCTAGTCCACCATGGTCTCAGGTATGGGGCAGAAAGAACTTCCATCGAAATCTGCCAAGCCATTTTCAGTCACAATTTTATAACCAGTATACTAGACACCCAGGGAACATGGAACAACTAGAGATGGACAGCCCTTTAGAATTTCCCATGTTAAAGGGATTGGAGTGATTAAAGAAAAAAAAATGCATGAACCAACAGCAGGATTTTGGCCCACCACCACTCCCCCAAGGGAACCAATGGCAGAGCAGCAGAGGAGGCAACACCCCCCCCCCATTCAACCAATGGAGTTGGGAATACAGAGGACAGAAGAGGTAGAACCAGATTCGTTTTTTAAGAATGACTTTAATGGCAATTTTTTTGGACACTGTGTTTGTACATGATTTACGTGAAACTGAATTAACCTGCAATATTATACAAAATCAAGAAGGGGATTTTAATGTTTACAATTATACTGATCATGTTATTGCTCCTGAGTTGGCTAATCTATTTTCAAAAGGTATGTAATCTGTTGTATCACAAAAAGCTAACATGGCTAATGTGTTAATTGATTTGAAATACTATATTAAAAAATTGAATTTTATGCTCAAGTTTAATGGGGGTACAATGGGTACATCCAATCTTAGAGTGTCTAGTGTATTTAACCCTCCCTTACACCCCCTATAACAACTCTGTGAAAAAAATGTGTGAAACAGATCTACATAATATGGTGAACAACAATTATGATTATTACATCTCTTATACAGAAGGAACTCTTACAGAGTAAATAAAACAGAATGGTTATAAAATTATGAAAACTGGTAAGTGGAGTGGTCTGGTGATTATTTCTAATATTGATTACACTAACAAGATGTTTGATATTTTGAACAAAGACATTTATGTAGCTGCATCTAAGAATAAAGTTAATGGGGTATACCACCACATTTGGCTACAATTAAATGACATGTTCATAGATAGAATGATTAGCATAGATGAATTTAACTACCTCTATCCAGTGTCCCTTTTCATATCAACCATTTTTGGAGTCCCCAAAATTCACAAAAATATTTTCAATCCCCCATTTCGCCCTATTGTCAATGCCAGAGGTTCAATTACTAGTGCGTGTGTGAAATTCCAGGATGAGAAAGAAAAAGGATTAGTAGCACAAGAAAAACAAGGATGTAGAGACTCGTGAAATTTTTTTTTAAGTAAAACCAGTCATTCAGAATACAATGAGACTGATATTTTTACCACAGTAGATGTTAAGGCTCTATATATAGTAATACCACATGACTTACGACTGGAATGGTTTTGTGAATTTTTGTTTCAGAAACAGATAAAACCAGAAAAGATTACTCTATATGAAGAATGTCGTAATGTTTTACTTAAGAACAATTTTTTTTGAATATCAAGAGAATACTATCAGTAACTGATTATACTAATAATTAAAAAAAATACTAACTTTGGTTGGTCTGGATATCAGTAGTGCATTTGATTTAGTCAATTGGGAGTACTTACTATTAGTATTGGAGGAATGCACTTTTTCAATTTCTTACAATCAGTCAAACCTCTCTATGGAAACTTCTTTACATACATTAAGATTGGCTCATATACTTCCTGATCAATCATGATTTCAAAAGGTACTAAACAGGGTTGTCCCGTGTTCCATTGCTTTTGGTTGTAGTTATGGAACCTTTTGTAAATTATATAAGATCATGTTAAAATGTCAAAGGCATACTAATAAATAATAATTTAATCCCCAAAACACAATTATTTGCAGCTGACATCCTGTTAACTTTGACTGATTACAATTCTTCTCTTATTGCACTACTCCAAGCAATAGAAATATTCCAGAAGACATTGGAACTCTGTTTTAATGAGAATAAGACTAAAACACTACCTGTTAATTGTAATATTAATAAAATAGATAATAAATTAAATAAATACATTGTGAAAGATGATAATCACTTACTTAGGGATAATCTTGTCTGGTAATATTAAAGATATAACAACCCTTAATTATAATAATAACTTAAATTCCATAAAACAAATTATTAATAAATGAAATATTTCCCCTAGAGAAGAAGGACTATCCTTAATTAAAATGATTATCCTTACTAAAATTCCATATATAATACAATCTTTATCCTTCCCAAAAGAAATATGTAAACGAGTATAATTATTTGTTTCTGAGACTTTTATGGTTTCCTAATAAGCTTACACATCACATTAAAGAATGGACATCAGGTGGTGTTGGTCTTCCCATATTAGAATTATATTCCTAATCCTCAATTGTTAAGACAATAATTTCTTGGTTAAATAACAATTATAATGATAAATGGAAATACATTCAGGGAGGTATTTGCTAAAAATCCAATCATTTAACAAAATCATATCATATTAAAAGAGTTACCAATAAATTTCAGTGGTCAGTAAAAGATTATTTTATATAAAACAAAAACAAGCTAATTAGCCCTTATTATATTAATACTATAATAACTTCTTTTTAAAATTTCATTTTCAGGAACCCTGAATATAAAGCATGGATTTTCTTTGTATTTCCAATTGTCTACACTCAGAATAGTATTAATACATTTAATTTAACAACCATGGCTACATTTAAAGGCAAAAACCTGTTATACTGGTATCAATTATTAGACCACGGGAAGTTACAAAATGTTGACCATATTATTAATACATTTGAGTTAAGCAAAGACGTGGTTAGAAATTCAAATTTGTAGATAATTGATTGAATATAATATTAATTTAATGCAACCAATAGTTAGAAATTCTTTCCCCACATTCATTGATTTACTCATTATTCTAATGCACCAGAATATAATTGGAAAAGGACTTCCATCTAAAATATATAAGATAGTTAAGAAATCAACAGTATGTCACAAAGAAAGCTGTTGGGATTGTTTTAGATTTGTTAATAATAACTCCCCAAGTGAAGATGATAAAAAAACTAATACTCCAGTCTTCAAAAGAAAAAACTTTATCACTAAGGTGGAGGATATACTCTTGGAAGTTCTTACACAGAACCTTTATCACACCACATAAAGTTGAAATGATGTATAATAAAGACATAGCATGCTGGAGATGTAAAATAAATGTTAAAGCTGACTGGCAACATGTTTTATGATTGTATAAAACTTAAAACATATTTATATAATTTGAATTCTCTCTTACAGTCTGTTTTTAAGGAAAAATTTATGCTGACCAAATCTCTTATTTTATTTAATACACCAATTCCCACTTGTGTCATGAAAATAAAATGCCCTTTTTTAAGGAATATCTTAACATTAGCAATACAAGCCATCACCAAGAACTGGAAGACTCAGAGCACTCCTACTATGAAGGAATTTGTATACTTGGCAACTTAAGTCTGTCATCTTGAACTCATCATGATCAAGATAAGAACATCTAGAATCACCTTTTCATATAATGTGTGGCTAAAATTCAAAGAACTGCTGGATAAACAGACTGTAATAATTAATTAATAACTTCTCTTATCACATTTCTTTCTCTGTTTAAAAAAGCTTTGTTTTATAGTAGACAACATTATAAATAGTTATTTTAGTTGCTGTTTATTATTGTTCTTTTAGATATATATATTTGTTTTATAATATTTTGGTACTTTTCCGTTAAACCCCTACCATGCGGTTTCACTGCCAGATCAGTGTGTCTCGCCTTATTGCTCAGTGAGCTGTGCAAATCCTTTTTATGTAGTGTTTACAAATGCACTGGTTACCATCATGTGTGAATTAGGAACATATACCTAGGTCATTCAGTGTTGACGTACACATGCTGTGTTGTTTCTCTTGACTTTGTCATTTACTGTTTGTGTATATAATTTACCATCTGTCCTCCTTGCAAGGGGTGATGAAATGTCAAGATGGTTGCTGTAAGTTTTTTTTTTTTATCATCAGGAAAAAAATAGCTACTGCAGTTACACTTCTACGACGACACGCCTGTAATTCACGCACTCCATGTCCTACTACTGCATTAAAGAATTCTGCCAAGAACATTTCTGTTCTTCTTAACTGTTTGCATACCTTTCAAAGCGTGTCATCATGAGTGCATGCTCATGTTTGTATTTTACATTGGGGTTTTACAGATATATCAGGGTATAGCAATGAATATATTTCTTTTGGCAGCATAAACCATTCTTCCATCAGTAGTCTGCATATTCAAAAGACAAGAGTATGTACAATTAAGACAGGTAGAGTTGTGTTGCAAACACCATATAAAAGTGAGTGATGCTTTTTAAATGTGGGTCACTTGACAAGCAGGTGAATAGCTGCAAAACCAAAAAAAGACACTGCTATCAGGTCAGACAAAGTATACCTAAATATAATACGGGTGGGCATGTACTGTGTTCAATATGCACGTCTGTGTAAAATAAAGGCGAGACATGCCGATCTGGCAGCGAAACTGCATGGTAGGGGTTTAACGGAAAAGTGAATAGCTGCAAAACCAAAAAAGACAGTACCATCAAGTCACACAAAGTATACATAAATATAATACTGGTGGGCATGTACTCTGTTCAATATGCACGTCTGTGTAAAATAAAGGCGAGACACGCCGATCTGGCAGTGAAAGCACATGGTAGGGGTTTAATGGAAAAGTACCAATATTTCTATTGTCATATATTAATGTTTTGTTGTCAAAGTTTTCAATAAAAACAACTGAGAAAAAAAAAAAGAAATCAGGACAAAAACCCCAAACAGGGACAAATTTTAAATACAGCTCTTATAAACTTAGACAATTGCTAGAATCACAAGATTAGTGTTAGCATCATTTTCTGAAGAATATCAAGTCTGAAACTCAAATGTATATCATTATTTAATTACTTCAATTCTCAATGATTTGCCAGAAAACCACAAATTTTATAACTACAGACCAAAAATATGAGGCAAAATGTTGGACAACCTGCAAATATTTGGACAGTTTTGAGGTATATTGTGAAGAACATTTTTTAAAACCAAGTGTTAGGGTTGATCTTATGCATGTAATCTTAATCACCCAAATAATTACATTGCCTATCATGAAACTTTTCTATTAACCTCTTTCCTTTAAAATTTCATCTCAAATTATGTACATCAGTAATACCAAAACAGGTTAGTGGTAAACAGTCCTTTTTGAGCATAAAGGATGCACAAAACAATGTCATAGACCTTGCTTGCCCCTTAGAAGAAATGGAGGAGTGCCTTCTGTATTCTTGTTTTTATGTGCATCTTAGGCCTTCCTATACTGCTGCCATATTTATTTGAATATGGCATATTATTTGTTTAGGGAAATCCTTAATGTGTTATTTAACTGTAATAGGAATATGGAATATTTTTTCCTTATAAATTGAACTCCTGGAAGACTAGGCAACAATTTTTGTTATAACAGCTTTTTCTTTCTTAGACATTATAGCTACCATTTCTCATACATATTTGATTTACATCTGAGAAAGTCAGATATAGCACACACAGTCTGAAGTTTTGGTGGCAACATTTAGAGGTATTGCTATAGTTATAGACAGAGCCACTGTAATCAGTTTTGTTCCAACAGAAAAAAAAAAAAAAGAAAGAAAGAAAGAAAAAGAGAAAAAGAAGACAGGATTTGAACTGTGACCACTGGATTTTTAACATTTAATCACCACACCAACACAACAGATAGGCAGTTTAAAAACAAAATAGGTTTAAGGAAATTTCTTCATGGTGCCACAATGGGTTGCTTTGCACTGCATGGATATTCAGATTTAAACCTACACTTTTCAAAATGGTAATCATTTGAAATGTCAGGACCTGCCTGACTGAGTCCCACAATATGGACACTGAATAGCTGTAAGAATGCATATGCAAATAGTAAGTCCGTGAAACCATTTCTCACAATATTCCTTTTTCTCAGAGGTCAGAGGTATGGCAATCTTAGAGGTGTTTTTATATATATATATATATATATATTTATATATATATATATATATATAAGTTTGGGGGGATGAAGGGGGGGGGTCTTGACCCCCTGGCAAAATGTAGTTTTAAGTAGAAAAGTGATTTTCAACATTTACTGTTCTTCAGGTTTCCAGAGTTTTTTGGGGGGCTTTTCAGTACTCGGCATTTTGAGTACCAACATTTCAATAAGGACCCCTTTAAAACAAGCCCTCAAAAACATCTCAAATGGGAAAATAACTATGTTATGTCAGAGGTTTAATACATTTTTTACAGAACAGGAAGAGTGAACATTTAGCTAAAATGGAAAGAAACATTTACCTTTGTTGCTGTGTCTCCTTTCAAGAATGAAGATAAATGTGGTCCTTGGAAGATGATGATGTTATTACAAAATGTAGGCATTGTCCCTTTTCAGGGAAAAACTACAAGGTGCAGTTTTATTTATTTATTTTCCTACTTCTTTATATTTTATTTCTGGGCTACGATATAATGTACTAGGCACTCCAGCTACATTGAAATAATGCATGCTAAGCACCTTATCATGTTCAGCTGATGCTCCGGACAGAAATATACAAAGGAGTTGAGCAGCCTGCAGAAATGTTGAGGAAATTATTATTTGATATGTTATACAAGATCACTAAGGAAATGATTATTTAATATGTTATACAAGACCACTAAGGAAATGATTATTTAATATGTTATACAAGACCACTAAGGAAATGATTATTTAATATGTTATACAAGACCACTAAGGAAATGATTATTTAATATGTTATACAAGACGACTAAGGAAATGATTATTTAATATGTTATACAAGACCACTAAGGAAATTATTATTCAATATGTCATACAAGACCACTAAGGAAATGATTATTTAATATGTCATACAAGACCACTAAGGAAATGATTATTTAATATGTTATACAAGACCACTAAGGAAATGATTATTTAATATGTTATACAAGACCACTAAG
>NC_056731.1:365020902-365120902 GCF_019279795.1 Protopterus annectens | reverse complement strand
CGGTGAGTTTTGTGTTGGGGAATCGTTGTTTCGTTTTTTAGTAGTAGACCCATATATATATATATATATATATATATATATATATATATAGATATACATACATACATGTATATATATGTGTGTGTGTGTGTGTGTGTGTGTGTGTGTGTGTGTATATATATATATATATATATATATATATATATATATATATATATATTTATAAAACATTCGCCCATGCTTCAAATTGTGATACCACTCTCACCACCTGCCTCTTCCCTCCTAAGAGAAGGAATGGGCTGTTGGGTTCTTGCCCCTAGGAGGAAAGAATAGGTGATTTGGGTTACTGCAGGAGACTTGATGGTCATTATACAGTTGAACTGTCATTTAGATAATTTGCTATAATAGAATTTCCTTTGAGGAAACTGTCAATAATGGAATAGTATGCACCCAAAACAGTCAAGTAACATAGAGTAGTACCTATTTTCTTCTGTGACATCTGATTTATGCCTGAACCTCAAGCATTTGTGCAATGCCTAGTTTTGTAGAAGGGCTTTGTGATTTCTCAAGCTATATAGGTTAATAAGGATTTGTGGAGCCCAACTTCTGCTTTCAAAAGTGAAGGTCATCATTTCACTCTTCAATGGTTAGAAAAAGTTACACTGGTGTAAGTTAAGGCATTGCTCCTTGTACTGAGTAGGTCTTTGTGGTGGAATTACAGTTCCACCTATGTGTCAGCAGTTGCACTACAGGCATTACAGGGAGGAAAGCCTGTATGTCTGCTGTACTAGTACATGCATATAACTAAATTGTTGGCAGATGTGGCTGTGTTCTCTCCCTCTTTTTGTAAGTTATTCACTTTGGACTCAATGACAACTGCGATCTGATTTTTTTTTATGAATAATGGTGTGGCTTCTACTTGCAAAGCATCCAGCATGCCAGCTGTTGTGTGGCAGCTATAATACTAAATTTGTGACAAAGTTTTATTGCTCATGCTTGCTGTATTATGGTTCATATACAAATTACATAAAGGTTTGGGTACATTCTTCAGTCACCATTGCATAAACAGTGTTCCTGGGCTACATCATGCATAGGTGATGGAATTCATTAACACATCATGTTTCTGAATCTCATATTGTAGTATTTGTTCTACATATAGGATGTTCAAGTTTAGTAATTTAACTCTCCTAGGCAGACTCTCTCCTTCTGTATGATGCCATACTCGGGGGTATCTCAGAAATCTAGGTGTTTGCAGTAGAATGGTGGAAGCCCTTTTCAGTACTACCACCTTCATTCTGGATTCTCACATTTAACTTTTAAGTTTGAATAGATCATGATAAACAAGGGCATTTTCATTAAAACGTATATGCAATACACAATGAACTTTGGTTACTTGATATTCAGCACATCGGCATTCAATTTGCTTTGCAGTCATTTCTGAAATTCATAATACATTGTAGGTGTTTTGTAGGTGGCTGCACCATTTTGTTCTACCCAATGTTATTATGAGCAGTATGTATCCACAGCTATGTCATCCATGGAACTTTCACTTATGTACAAGACAGTAAAGTTACAATTTCCTCCACTGTAAATAGAGAAGCCTAAAGTTTAGGCTTAGTATCCTGGCATGTTGGGCTGAAATCTTGAGAACAAATTTGGCAGGGAACTTTATAACTAAAGTGTAGAATTTCATGTTTGTTTATGGGTACTGCTGTCTTGCATGTCAGTTTTAACTTTAGCATAGTTAATATGTAAAGAAGCAAATGCCATCTAATGGAAAAAGAGAAATAAAACTAAAGTACATTATTAGTTATATAGATATGCAGGTAGCAAAGGGTATGGTTAAGTCTTTCAACTGGGCAAGTACACATAGCAATATGCATGAAAGACATATTGTTGCCCACTTCAAAAGGGAGGAAAGAGAAGAAAAAGGCGATTCCAGTATAAAGGAGTGTAACTGATTTATCTGTCAGTCACGGCAGGGTTCTGACATGCATCTGATACATCAACAGAGTCAGACTGTCATGATAATGACCAAAGTATAGCTTCAAAGGAGATAGATACAGCTGAAGACTGTCATAGGTTTAGATGCAGGGTCACAAAAGAATTAAATAATAACTTCTATGGCAAGCTGAAATTGTTTATTTACTTACAAATTTCAGGCTGGTGAGTGACCATGAACCTTTTTTTTTAATTTAGGGAAGATATAGTCCAACATATGTGAACTTTCTACACTTATAACTCAAATACTGCTGTGGTTCTAATAAATAAACTGGCACGAGAATCACAGGCAGTTTTTATATTTATTGGTAACAGCCCATTTCAAGGGACAACATGTAATGCCAAACCATGCACATAAAAATACTTGAATAGCAATAACTCTCCTTCCACCATCAAAAAATTACTTCTGTTTCACTCTCTATTTACTGGTTAAACATGAGCATTATTAACTAATATTATAGATCTGAAAGCTTTAGAGGCACTGACTTTTAAAACAGCTCAAAAATGTCATATGTTAGAACTGCATAGAACCAGGGCAAAACTAAAAGCTATCAATGGGTGCAATATTTGTCCTTTCTGGAACTTGCTGTGGGGCTGTAGTTATATTTCATTGTGAGTTTTATTTAAATATCATATTTCAAGTTAATCTGGAGGACAAGAACAGTTTTATGTCAGCAGAAGATGGGCTGGCCGATTTAGAAGGTTAAAGTTCATTGTAAATTCATTTCCATCCCACAGTGGTCACATGCTCATGGTAAAATATAAATAATGTCAGATTTCTAGCCCATAGACTGCCAAAAGTGTGCATTCTTCTAAAATATCAATACTGAGCACCTTCCTTGCAACCAACATTGCCAAATTATGCCTCTCGTGTTGCTGGCATAAATCACACTTTATAATAGTATATATACTGACCAAAAGTTTTACATAAGGCAAAATAAAGCAGTTTTGCTTTCTGAACAAGTTTCTGCATCTTCAACATGATTACAGTCTGTCAAGGCTGATCTGCACTGAATTTCTAATAAAATAAGGAAAACTGTTAACTATTTCATTTTTTTCTCTCTCTCTTTTTTTTTTTTTTACATTTTCCTATTTATTTGGAAAAAAACATAACTGTGGATTGTTAAATGAATGGGTATGATAGTGTGATTGATGTTTATTTCTTTTTGACATCAATTTTGTTTTTAGTGTGGTAAACCTATATTAAAATATTAAAAAATATGAATCAGTCTTAAAGAAATAGTCTCCTATATGAGGTATCATGACGTAAGATACATGTTCCATATTACATTTTTGTGGTGCATCTAAAAGCAGATTTTGCTTATTTGTTGTATGGTAAGACTCCGTATTTATGGATACTGAAAATTTTGCAACATGATGATTTCTATTGGAAATTAAAGTACAAGTTGTAGTCGTGGCAAAGGTTGTAGAGCTCTTAGGATAAAGACGAAGAGTGTGTGTGTGTGCATGTGTGTGTGTGTGTGTGTGTGTGTGTGTGTGTGTGTGTGTGTGTGTGTGTGTGTGTTAGGATGGGCAGGGAAGAGACAAACATAGTGGGACACTTTTCATCACAAATTAATATGTGTGTGTGTGCCTGTGGCAAGGGAATGCAAATCAAATGGCACCACCAGAACTAAAATGCTTCTGCCAGATCTGACTAATGAAGCAGATGTTCGCCTTATTGACTTACTGAACTATTACTACCCCTTTGTAAGGCATAATTGTTTTTCACAGGAGATGCACTCTGAATGCAGAGTTGCTATAAGGCTACTAGCAGATTCATAAGGGGAGTGTCATGATGGACAAGGACTGAAGGGCTTATGTAACACAGCCCTTAAAACACAAGATCAGATTCTGAGTGTTACACACCACCATAACATATCTGGAAAAAGCACTGTGGCACAGAAAGGAAAGGTTCAGGTCTCTCACCATTGCATGTATTGTCATGAACTGCATGAAAATTTATGGTTAAGATCATATATAGTTACATGTACATACATGTGCTGGTATTGAGAAGTATAAAGTTTCCTCTGCTATCTGCGCATAAAACAGGCAAATATATTTCTGAATTGACTATGTTATAGCTGTATTATGCGCTATAGGTGTTCTTAATTTATATGGTCTGTAATCTAATTGTTTTTTGTATACCATTTGTATTTATCATTAATGTTTTTATGTTTGCACCAAAAGATAAGAACATACTTTAAGAAAGTTAACAGTATAACAATTCTAGTACACATAAATCCATTGTGTAAATTTGCTGCTTCTCATAAGTGTATATGCACCCTAAATGTTATATTTATTCAGTTTAAGTATTACAGTTTACAGTACATGTATATTTACTTGTTAACTGAGTAAACCCACTAGTCACAAGGGCCTCTTTTCAGGTGTGACTCACATGCAGTGTTTGGTTAACTGTCTTGCTCAGTCACAAAGCAAACAAATAAAGGCTGACAGAAGCAAATCCTGGACAACAGCATGAACCCTGTTAGTACCTCACAGCATTAATACTCTGCATTAAACTGCCAGATTACAGTTACACCAGTTGGTTATTACAATGCAGTAATGTTGGTACTGTTCACATGGCTAACAAGCAATTAGCACAATTTATCAGGAATTCATAGGTTCATAATTAGGTACTAGGCTATCGGCCCAAGGGCCTAAGTAAGCCTAATCAACAAGGTTCCCTGACCTATGCCACCCAAGAAAGTTATTTTCCTGTGCTCCTGTCAAGCAGAGCCACAGAAGTGATCCCCGGGGTGTATTTCCTATTTTCCATCCACTTATCAAGACTTTGATTGAAGAGTGCTAATGAGGAACTTTGCTTGACATAGATGGGTAGCTTGTTCCAGAGCATGGGAAGTCTCTGGGACAGGAATCTATCCCTCCAGCATGTCCTGTTTATTGTGGTGACAAGGTTTAGGTCCCTAGAGCATGTAGCTTGGAGGGATTGGGATTTCTTTAGGTGTAGCATGTCCAACAGCTCTGGATTTGACATAGCTTTATATGTTAGGCAGAGATCACCTCAAAGTAGGTGATATGCTATGGAGTAAAGCTGGAGATTTTTGAGATGGTCAGTGTAGGGCATCAGTTTTCTTTGTGAGATACTTCTGTGGCCTTTCCATCTGCTGCAGATGTCTTGTGAGGTACATTCCAAAAAAGGCATTGTACTCTATAATGGGTCTAATGAGTGTCGAGTAGAGGGGAACAATGACCTCTTTTTTTCTAGATGAGAACACTTTTGTGATGAGGTGTGCCACATAGATGGATTTCCTGACTATTGTAGCGATGTGATTATCAAAGGAGAGACTACTGTCCACCTGGGTCCTCAGGTCTCTTATCACACATTTGGTGTTAAGCAGATGGCCGCTTATGTGGTAGTTCATGGGTACAGAGTTTTTACCAAAGGGGATGACAGTGCACTTTTTGGCATTGAGCTTGAGGCCATGGCTCTGACACCAGGCATCTGTCTCAGTGAGGCCCTTCTGTAGGATGTCCACATCATTTGGGGACTCAACTATGGCTCCTAGTTTGCAGTCATCTGTGAACTTCATTAACCAAAGACTTTCTGTGTTAGCCTGTACTTCAGAGACGTAGATACCAAACAGGAGAGATCCCAGGACTGAACCCTGTGGTACTCCACTTGTAACTGGTTTGAAGTCAGATTTGGAGTCTGCAACTTTTACGGTGTGGGTTCTGTCAGTGAGCCAATTGGCAGCCCATCTTGTGATGTAGGAATTTATACCTAGTTTAGTGAGTTTAGCTATAATTCCAGAATGGGGATGGTGTCAAAAGCCTTGGCGAGGTCAAGATAGGCTGTGTGAACCACCTTACTCTCGTGTACAGCTTTGGTGACTGCCTCAAAGAAGTCAATCAGGTTCAGAAGGCATGATCTGCATTCAAAAACCCGAACTGGGTGGGGTCCAGAGTGTGGAGGTTACTGATGTCTTTGTTTATGAGTTCAATGACGATATGTTCCATGGCCTTACAGACCAGGCTCGTCAGGCTAATAAGGCGATAGTACCCAGGATCAGTGGTGGCTCCCCCTTTGTGGAGTGAGATAACTGTTGCTGTGTGCCATTCAGTGGGCACAAAGCCTGATGTGAGACTATGACTGAACATGGTGCTTAGGTGGGGAGCCAGTTCATTCTGAAGTTCACGTAAAATGCAGCCTGGGATGTTGTCCAGTCCTATGGATGCTGTGTTTTTGGCTTTAGAGAGAGCAGATTTTACCTGCGTGGCTGTGATTACAGGGACTCTGCATTCTTCCTGTATAGATATGGTCCCTTTAGTGGGTGAGAGGGGGGTAACGTTAGCACTGAACCTATCTGCCAGAAGGTTGGCAATATCAGTTGGTTCTGTAATTTTCATGCCGTTGTGCTGTAACTCAGAGTAGATCTGGGTGTTGCCATTGAGATTCTTGACATAGCTATAGAATGCTTTGTGGTTGTCCCTAGAATCAGTGGCAATTGTGTTTTCGTAGCTAGCTTTGGAGGATCTTATAAGGGATCTCAGCTTCTTACTGAGGCTGACCAGGGAACTCCTCCACTCATGGGATTTTACTCTCTTTTGCAACAGTTTCTTCCTTCTGTTGTAGAGTTTGTTTATGGCAGAAGACCACCGGATTGGCATCCTTTTTTTGGAGGATAGTGTCTTGGTTCTGTTTGGGATAGCATGATCCATGCACTCGTGTAAGTGCTTATAGAGTGCATCTGTGTAGGATTCAGCAGTCGTAACTGTATTGTCCATCTGCACGGCTGTCATGACATTCATCACTTCTGTCTTAAGAAGCATGAAGTTGGCTTACCATGATTTTTTTAATGGGGGGTGGGGCCGGGATGTGGATATCTAGGGTGATTAGCTTATGGTCGGATCTGACCAACGAGGAGTTGACTTTAGGTGTGGAACACCGGTCACTCATGTTGGTAATGGCTAGGTCTAGGATATTGTTGCCCCTGGTGGGAGTGTGGATAAGCTGACCAGGGCATTGGACTTTATGAATTCCAGAAAGCGTTGAGTGAAGGAGTTGGTACATGAGTAGTTTTCCCAGTTAATGGTGGGGTAGTTGAAATCGCCTATTATTAGGGTGTTTGGTTGAACCTTAATATTTTCCAGTATATCAAGAAAAGAGGAGTGGGAATCCTGGGGCATGGTGGGGGATCTCTAGCAAACTACAATTTGGATTGCAGTTTTGCCCAGAGTTAGTTGCACTTGGATAACCTCGGATGCATTATGCTGAGCAACTAGCCTGGAGGTGTGGATATCCTTAATGAATATGGACACACCTCTGCCTATGGTGTTCCGGTCCAGGTTAGGTGGCCGAAAAGTGTGGTATGAGTTATAGCCTAGTAATGCAGGAGCCTTGAACCAGGTCTCAGTCACTGCACAGATATCGATGTTCTCCATTTTAAGGAGTGCCTCGAGGGAGTGCATTTTGAGATTTAGACGTCTAGCTTTGAGTAGCATTGCTCTCAGTTTTTGCTTGCCTGTTCCTGCTATGGTGGTGGATTTGTCATTTGAACCTTGCCTAAAAAAGGCACTATAGGGGCAGCAAGAGCCTTAGCCAGTATCCGGAATCCCAGGGGTGACCTGTGCAGGCCATCTCTGGCAAAGCATCGTGGTCTGTTGACCATATCGTTCCAGGCAGACAGATACTGGATCCCTTTAGAATGACACGAGAAGCTTAGCCAATTGTTGAAGTCAATCATTTTGTCCTCATATTGCGGTATAATTCTGGGTGATGGCAGAGTGGTTTCTGGCCCAGAAATTGTAGTTTATTTGCCGTTTGGGCAGTTTTTCCATCTCTTTCAATGTTATGGTTTAAAAGCCTGTGTTTGCCCTTGTTTTCCACCATTCCTGTAACTAGTCTAGTCCAGATACAGATTTGCTGTATCCAGGACTCTTTGTGAGCTTCTGAGCCCCCAAGGGTCATATCTGCCTCAGCTACAAGATTGGAGAGCTCTTCCATGTCTCTTTTCATGTAGTCCAGGGAGGTACATCTCAGGTCATTCACACCAACATGGACAATGACAGAGTCATATTTGTATTTGCTGTGGAGTGACCTGAGTGCGTGGGTTATGTAGCAGATCCTGGCACCAGACAGGCTGACAGTAACCTTCTCCTTGTTTAGCCTGGTGAGTGAGACATTAGAGTGCCTGACTATAAAGTCACCTATGACTAGTGTATTGGGTATGTTGCTTTGCCTTATGGGCTATGGTTGGGTGGCACACTGAGTCTGTGGGCTATGTGTCATTTGGGTTGTGTTTGGGGGTGGAGGTTGCTTGCATCTCTGCTTTGGAGGTCTCTGTTGCTTGAGCATATTATTACTGGGAGCCTCCACGAATGTTTTTGTGTTTCTATGTGTGGATTTTTGTGGTGTAGGTTTAGTGGGATTATGTGATGAGTGTGGTGTGGTGCAAGTGTTTACCTTCTCCTCCTGACTGTCAAGTTCAGTCTTGGTTAGAGAGAGCTTTACCTCCAGTTTGGCTAGATAAGTGCATCTCTCACAGGTTGTGGTGTTGGGTGGTAGGAGGAGAGGGTTATCTGTGTACATGAGGCAATTGCTACATTGCCCCAAGATGCACAGATTCATCAGATAGACAGGAGAGAACACCGGGAGCTGACCCTTGTACATGCCTGAATAAAAAACTACTTTCCTCTAGACAAGTGAGGAAAATGAGTATAAGAGCTATTTTTCTCTAAACAAGTGAGGAAAGTAAGTAAAAAAAAACAGTTTTCCTCTAGGTAAAGAGGAAGGTTGAGTGATGTAGTAATTTGTAGCTTATTTAATGCTAACAACAAGTTCTGAACAAGTGCTGAGCACGAATAAGCAAATTCAAGTGCTAAAACTAAGAATCTGTACCTGGATCTTGTAGCAGATAGGCTACCTAGTGCTTATCACTCCCACTGATAAGTTAGAATGCTTCCCTCCAATACAGAAAGGCTTGGGGGGCTCAGAAGCTTGCAAACAGTCCTGGATACAGCAAATCTGTATCTGGACTAGACTAGTTACAGGAATGGTGGAAAACAAGTGCAAACACAGGCTTTTAAACCATAAAGTTGAAAGAGATGGAAATACTGCCCAAACGGCCAATAAACTACCATTTCTGGGCCAGAAACCACTCTTGTGGTAGGTAGGCTACCCAGTGCTTACCACTCCCACTGATAAGCTAGAAGGCTTCCTTCCAACACAGAAATGCTTTGAGGGCTCAGAAGCTTACACACAGTCCTGGATACAGCAAATCTGTATCTAGACTAGACAAGTTACAGGAAAGGTTGGAAACAAGCGCAAATGCAGGCTTTTAAACTAGAAAGTTGAAAGAGATGGAAAAACTGCCCAAATGGCCAATAAACTACAATTTCTGGGCTAGAAAGCACTCTTGTGGTAGATAGGCTACCTAGTGCTTACCATTCCCACTGATAAGCTAGAAGTCTTCCCTCCAACACAGAAAAGTTTTGGGGGCACAGAAGCTTACAAACAGTCCTAGTTACAGTAAGCATGTATCTGGACTAGACTAGTTACAGGAAAGACAGGAAACCAGCTTAGACATTTTTTGCCACACAAGACTGAAACCCCCTATTTGATAGATATGTTCATTTGACCTGATTCTAGAAGTACCCTTTAAAATTCTTGCGAAAGCATGTTGCATTATTCAAGTTGCAACCATTAAAATATACAAAATTCTCCATTTATTTTTTTCAAATAACTTACCTTAAAATCATCAAATGTTTGTGAACTATGTACACGTTTGTTAAGCTTCTTGATTTTTAGCTACTCTGCAATTGTGTTTTCCTTTCATATGACAGAAAAGTGGATTTTGTAAGAAGTAGTATAATCCCTTTTATTACCTCATGTCAGAAATATATTGTATCATGGTTGTTACACACTTAACAGCTTTATTTTTTTTGAAAGCCACTTGGTTGCCCAACCATCAGCTATGAATTGCTGTAAAAAGGGGGAAAAAGAGGTCTTAAAAATCCTGTTCATTTTGCATTTGTAGGACATAGCATGCTTTACATTCAGAAATCAAACTGAAAGTTATGAAGACTGCTGAGGCTTGTGCAGAACTATATTTTTAATAACATATGAGAACTGTGTTATACTTTTATGGTCAGTAATCTGCTAAGTGCCAAGTTTGCATTATAGTGTTATTTTGGCAGTACAAATTTGGTCACTTCCAGTTGGTTTACATTTGCTTAAATTGCAAGGGATACTACTATACTCTACCTTCACCATACAGTTTCAGTAATGCATGCATCATACATTTAATGAGTATCCTTTGTTAGTTAAGATTGGTATGTTTTGGGTGCCTCTACTGAATGCAGAATTTTGCAAATATCCACAATATCCCATAGACTATTGTTATTGAAAATAAATGGTAAACCCTAGTGCAATTATAAGCACTGCTATACAGAAAACTATTCAGTTTTAATCATTTTTATCTTACATTGTTATATATTAACATTGACAGTAATCCAACTTTTAATATTCTACATCGACATAAAACTTCTTTAATCCAGTTATAGTGTTATGATTTTAAAATACATGTACTGCTAATCTGTTAATACCATTTATTGTGCCTGAGGTTTATTTGTTTGGGACACAGCTTAGATACAGACATTTGCTAGTGTTATAGGAATTCCGCTTGCTCCAGGCTTAATTTGCTGTAGATTTCCTTACTGGCTGTAGCTTTTAAATGGAAATCTTAAATTGCACCACGTAGAAGGACCTCCTACTTCATTTGGCTGCCTGTTTTGTGTGTATTTTCTTGCTACACACTACTACTGGATTGCCCAGTTCTGACATGATTTACCATTGTTACCAGTCCCAAATATAACAGGGAAGCATGCAATTTTTTTTAATCCAACTCCATTGGTGTGCTTGTAGTGTATTTACCACAAATATATTAATACTGATTATTTTGCCAGAGTTGTGTTCATTTCAGACAGTTTTTTTTTCTACTAGGAGTGTGAAATTTATAGGTGTTCTAGCTACTCTGCTTCCTTTAGATTTAATTTATAGTTTATATGCTAATTTGAATTTCAAGTGCTAAATTTAAATTGCACTGTATAGCTGGACCTGCTGCTCTGTTTGGCTGCTTGCTTTGTGCTGTATTTCTTTACTATACATTGCTACTGGATTGACCAGTTTAAATCAAATCTGACTTTGCTACCAGTCCCAGAAACAACAGAGAAGTGTGATTTACTCCATCAGTGTGCTTTAAAGTGTCTTTACTACTAATACTCTTTACCGCACTAGTGTTTTGTTCAAATGGTACAGTTTTTAGCATTTCTTTTTCTAGTGAGAAGTGTTCTGGTCATTCTGATTTGGTTTACAATTGATTTTTAAGTGTAGCATTTAGGTTACACCTCCACCCTCCATTAGCCACATTGTTACATACTGCTCCAGATTGGCCAGTTTAAATTTAATTTAACCTTGCTACCAGTCCTAAAGACACCAGGGAAGTGTGTTTTTCCCCCAGTTCTGTTTGTCTTTTAAATTACATTTACTAATAATCTGTTTTTACTGTTTAGTGGCTCAATGTGTTTCTTGATGGTCTATTTGCTTCAGGCATAATTTACAGTTGATTTTCTAACTGACTGTGGCTTTTAAGTGTAACTTGCAAATTGTGTTGCATACCAGGGTCTGCTGGTCTACTTGTCTGTCTGCTTTGAATTGCATTTCCTTGCTGTACGCTTTTACTGGATTGACTGATTCTAACCATACTTGATGTTGCTGCTAGTCCGGAAGACATCAGGGAAGTGTGACTTCATATTTAATCCAATTCCATCTGTGTGTTTTTAAAACAGATTTTAAGTTGCTTCACTAGGTTTAGTAGCAGGACACATCACACTGCAATACATTTGTTTTAAAGTGTTTATAACTGTTATCAAACATTCCCTGCACTCATCTGGGTTCCTTGCCTAGTTTGCAGGGATGATAAAGCTTGCTACTCATAGCCCAACTTGACTCTAAGTGTGCTGAGTTGCAAGCTGCTGCTGTTTGTTTATAGGAACTCCTTTTTGCTCATAGCTCAGCTGCTCTGCCTTGGACAGTGCTTATCCTCTTTTTTTTTTTTTTTATAAAAGTTTATTGTTGATTGTAGGTCAATTACTCAAATTGTTGTTGTTGTAATAACTTCTTGCTGCTCTCGGATTCATTCATAGTCATTAACAGTTATTGATATCCACGTTCTCTTTGTATTTAGAGGCTAATTATTAATGTTGACTATATTTGGTACATTCAAGCATGTGGCAGCTTTATAATAGATCTAGAAGTAGTTACTGTGTGACATTCAAGCATACTGACTTTTTAAAGCATTTATTTTGTAGCATCCTACAAGCACTCGTGTGGCACCGGAGTCTTGTGACTCTTTGAAGCATATGTTTTCTGGCATCTGAGACAATGCTTTTCATTTTGTTGGTGGCAATTGTGCCTTGAAGTACATGCTGTGGTATTTGAGGCAGCCTATAATTGAATTATTAGTGACATGTGACCTGCTATTCTAGCGTATGCTGTGTCTAATTTTTACTATCTGGCTTCTTATCCTGAAATGATTATATGGAATTTGTGTATTGCTCTATTGCTACTGTAAATGTGTTGTGTACCATACTATAGTTGTGCACTACTCACAGAGATTACTGTATTTACTTTATAGACCCACTTCAGCCATCATACTATTGTTGACATACTGAAATGATGTAGTGCAGTGAATGCCAGCTGGGTGCTACTCTTGGATCAGAGTGTATTGCATCATTTCTTCCCTGTAGGTTCAGGTAGTTGTTGCATCACTGTTAGCACATCTTCAGCTCACCTAATTCATCTAATCTACAGCATGGTTTGTCTACACATCATTTCTTCTCTGCCTCCTAACTAAATAGGCTCTATATATCATTAGATAATGAGCAACCTGTACATCACCACTCTGATTGGAGAAAGAACATTAAGCTACAGGTAATTCCCACTGAAAAATGAGTAAGCCACTTCATGTCAGCATATTGAGCTGCTGTGGGCTCAGACTGTTAGGAAGCTAGTGGCTACTTTTAATTTACACTCTCTAAGCATCAAAGTTGCTGTTTAGTGAGTGTAAAATTAAAAAAAAAAAAAATAAATAAAATTAAAATAAAATTAGACAAGTGTGAGTGTGTGGGTTTTTGTCTGTGTGTGTGTGTGTGTGTGTGTGAGTGTATGGGTGCATGAAAGTGAAAGTGAAATCAATTGAGCCATTATTTTCACTCGCTAAGCAGCGCTTTTGCAGCATACCTCTCAACCTGGAATCATCAAAAATCTGGCAATGCCCATGAAAAATAGGTACAAATCTGTACGCTGATTAACATCGAATTTGCATACATAATTACATAACCCCGCCCACTCCAATGGAATTGTGGGATACCAACTTTCAAACGCAAACTGAAGAACAGACAACCAAAGTATGACACCAGAGTCCCCTGCAGCCATTCCAATGTCCCATTACCTGGCTATTTCTCCCCATTTATCATAAACACTAATGTTTGCATACTGCTTTACTTCTACAATGATTATTTGAATTTTATTTTTACATTTTGCAGCACAGCACATGCGCAATGAAAATAGATTTGATATTAAAACTTCTCTGCCCTTGAAATTCACATTCATTAAAACCTTCACCACATCCAAAGAAAATGCATCTGGCCAGTGGTGGATAAAATTTTCTTTGATACACCTTCCTGACTTTATTAAGTTATATTCCTTGTATAATACAGCATACTTGTTAGACAGAGCACATTTTAAAAGTATTGTTTGAACATTTTTCCAGTAGGCTGTACTGTAGGCAATCAAAGAAAATACATAAACCAATAATTACAAAACTGCCCAATTCAGAACATTTCCGTCATAAAAGCCTACTTCCACACCCAAACTATAAACAGAATGACAGTGTAAGTCACAGGCATCTTACACAGCTTCGCACTTATTTTAATTTCAGTTTTTTTTTGGGGGGGGGGTAAAATGTCAAAAACCAGGGACACATTTTAAACATTGCTTGTATAATTTTGGAAAGTTGCTAGAATAAAATGTGCTACCACCATGCATGTCACTGGCAAGTGTTGAACTCAGAACACTATACAGTAGTCAGTGCAACATACCACTATGCTAAATCAGCAGTTTAAAAAATAGGAAGACCATCATTTAGTGAATTCAGTTCTCACTTCTCACCATAGCGCTCAACCTCTTAGCACAAAACACCTGGACGAATACAAATTCAGTTCTCACTTCTCACCATAGTTCTCAACTCTTAGAACAAAAAACTGGACAAACAACAAAGCCAATAATGGGGGAATACAAATTCTGTTCTCACTTCTAACCATAGCTCTCAACTTTTAGCATAAAAAAATCTGGGCAAAGCTCAGAAATGGTGGTGGCTAGGGACTTTAGGCTCTTTTTACCCTGTACCAAAGGTGCAGGGTTTGAGCCCAAAATACCTCTAGCCACCAGGTGTATTACATTGTGGGCATTTTCACACACTTGGCTCACTTCTTTCTTCACTTTTCATTAATGACTTTACTCAGGTTCCACCCAACCTTAATATAATTATGTTTGAAGATGATACTCTGCAACTTGAGGCTGCCAAAACTCACCAGTCCCTACAAAACAAGTTCTAATCTAGTTTCACTGAGCTGCACAATTGGTTTCCAACAAACTGCTTATTAAAAGTATAAAAACAAATACTATGATCTCTGCACAAAAAGACTCTTCAATACTTCCCAGTTCCCACATAAACAATTAACAATAAAGGGAATGTAATGTCAAATGTTACTCAGCAACTATAACAAACACTTGACCCTCTACTCAACCTCAACTTTCATACACAATATCATCACAGATGTCTTGTAACAGCTAAGACTATGTTATCATACCTTACAACTTCTGTGCACAGCTGCATGTATAACTATGACCAAAAAAATGTAGCAATTCCCAAAGCTGAGTACTTTTCACTGTTCGCAGAACAGCCAAAGCATTCAAAATTTGAAAACAAAATATTTCGATTTGCTCTTCTGGCCAACTTGAACTGTCATTGTGGCATCATATTAGAAAAGGTAAACTAGCTCCCCATTACTTACAGGGACACTTTTCTTCAGGATAACCTTATATATAAAGTTTGTAAGCCTTGGTTACGACTCCTCCCACCAAAGTTTAAACTTCAAATAATAAGGTACACACAAAACTACTGTTACAGTAGCATTTTTCCTCTCTTTATTACAAATGTATGGATATATTTATAGATTTTTCTTTTATTGTTCTGATCTAAATAAAATTATATTTTTGCTTTTCTGGTTCTCATGGAAAATTATAAGGAATGATTTATTATTTTCTGATTAGGAAATCTACAACACGCAATTCAAATAATCAATAAAGTGCTAAGGAGGAGGGTGATACTTAGAAGCTTTTAACTTGTGTCAAACCATCTGAAAAGTCAAAACAGTAAGTTGACCTAGCACTTGTACCACAATAGCACCACACCAAACAAAGAAAATTATGATCTGATTTCCAACCATGTCCAAAATCCAAAACAACTTTTTGTCCACGTTGCCCATATGTCGCCATCATTGCAGATGGCAAAAAGATAAAACTTTTCAGCATTTCAGAACTTTTATGTTCTAAAGGGAATTAGAAAGGAATAAAATGCCCATTGCTTGCAAATACACCATTTAGAGGAACAGCCAGGATTACACACACACACACACACACACACACACCCACACACACACACACACACACACACACACACACACACACACACGCACACACACACCACAGACACTTGCTGCTTACCTAATTCCAAGTGCCTTCCATTCCTTTCGCGCAGCAAAGTAAAGTCCTGCTGCAACAGAGTGTCTTCCATTCTCGCAGCAAAGTAAAGTCCTGCAACTGAGTGCCTAAGCCTTGCATTCCATTCTTGCAGCAGCAAAGTCCTAAACTAATCCCGAGAGCTCTTCTCGTCCGGTTGTTTAAGCCTGGAGCCAGCCAACCAGCCCATTGTAATTCCTGCATTGCTGTTTAAAAGCAGAGCCAGCCGAGCCCATTCTTGGCAGCAAAGCAGTTGTTTAATGCCCGCCAGCCGGAAATGATGACGTGAGCTCCTTGAGTTCAATTCCGACTGGCTGGTAGCCCTGGCGGAGCTGACATCATCGCGCACGTGATGACGTCAGCTCCGACAGCGCGAAAATTGAAAAAAAAACAAAACAAAAAAAAAGCAAAAAAATCGGAAATGAAGGGGTGCCATTTGGGAATCGTGGCACCCCTTCAATTGGACCCCAAAACTCGGCAAAACCCAAGTAAATCGGTATGGTTGGGAGGTATGTTTTGCAGTTTATTGTGAGTAAAATTAAAAGAAACTAAAAATGAAAGACAGAAAATGTGTGTATCTGTGTGTGTGTATGTGTGTGTGTTTATGTGTCTGCATGTGTGTGCATGCATGCATGTGTGCATGAAAGCAGAAGTGTCCTTGTGTATGTGTGTGTGTGTGTGTGTGTGTGTGTGTGTGTGTGTGTGTGTGTGTGTGTGTGTGTGTGTGTATGTGTCTGCATGTGTGTATTGCATGCATGTGTGCATGAAAGCAGAGGTGTCTTTGTCTATGTGTGTGTGTGTGAGTGTGTGTGTGTGTGTGTGTGTGTGTGTGTGTGTGTGTGTGTGTGTGTGTGTGTGTGTGTGAGACAGAATCTCTTTGATCGAACAATGGTAGTAGCAGTTAAAAGGTTTGCATACCTCTTGACCTCTTAGCTCAAAAAATCTAGATAAAGCCTAAAACAAAGGAGGGACAAAGGCTCAAATACAAAACAGATTTTAAATATTGCTCTTATAAAATTAGACATTTGCTTGAATAACAGAATATGTGTTATTATGCATTTTTTGAGGGAAATAAAGTCTGAAACCCAAATGTATATCATTATTTAGTTACTTCAATCCCCAGTAATTGGCAATGAACCATAACTTTTAGGGGTAAGGGAATGAAAAAAATGAAGTAAATATCTGGATATTTTTTGAAAATGTTATATTTTAGATGTAAATTACTTCCTGCAACACAATTTACATTTACTATGGCAAGTTTGAAACATTAGGCAGAGGAACTATTTTATGTCAAAAATATATATAAAAAATAATATAGTAATCGAACAATAAGTAAGTAAAACACAACACTTTTACAAACAGAGTATACTCTAAGTGCAATAATGCCCTCCAGGATGTGTGTTACTGTGTAAATAATGCCCTTTCAGGGATGTAGAGGCCTTCTTCCTGTGGTGTCGGGCATCATAACACTCCCGGGTGAGCATTATTTGCACAGTAACACACACCCTTTTGGGCATTATTGCTTGCATAATGACTTCTGTAATTTCATTCAACTAACAAACATGGAAACCCAGTCTACCTCTATCTCTTTTGCTGCCAGCTTTATTGCACTTGGTATTCTCACCAACAGCCACGTTGTACTGGTCTAACATGATATGATTTGTGAGCGGTGTAGCTATCTATATAACCTAGAGGCCAACCTATCACTTACACAAATGGTTGTCAAGCAACACAAACTTTCAAAAGATGACACCAAACCAAAATATGTGAACACTTTCATCTGTATGTTATCAACAAGACTTCAGAATACAAAAAGTAAAAAATCAAGCTATTTAAAAATCCCTCTCCCCACCACATGACCTTAATTAACAAATAACCAAATAAACATATAAAAAAACTGTGACAAGTCATTGCTTAAATAACAAAAACAATTTCCATTAATAAATTATCAGGGTTACACTAAATAAGAACACAATTCTAATACACCGATAATAGACATATTGTCATTAAGACCAGGGGGTGTAAAAAATTTCAAGAGAATTTGCCATTTTAACTCATTGAATTCAATTAAATCCTCACACTGTGCACCATGAATATCTTTGTGAACAATGTCCAAACCAAAAAAACAAAAACTTGAGTAGGATATTCAGAGATATGCTTAAAGAGAGCATTGCTTACGTTCTTGTTTCTAATATCCAAAGTGTGTTCATATAGCTGGCCCCAGAACCTCCACTGCATTTTACCCACATAGAAGGAACAACATTCAGTGCATATAGCAACATATATAAAACCTTGTGTTACAATTACAATAACGGGAGGACCTGAGGTGATGACCATTAATACACAAACCTAAACATGGAACAAGCATGACACCTAAGAGTGCCATTTTCTTATTCGTGTGGGACATTGAGAAGGTATCATCACTTTCCAAAAACTGTTTAAGGGATTTTCCCTTTTTAAATACTAACTGGGATATATCAGCAATAATTCTTGTGTATTTCTCAAAACAAGAGGAAAGTACCCAGTTTCTTTTTAGTACCTCAGAAATCTCAGTGTGGTCTTACTGTGTATTTTGTGGCAAAAGAGGTGGTGTATCTAATTATAACCCTTTTATCGGGAGCAAACTTCTTTGGGACCTTCTTGTCACAAAATAGGGCAAAAAATACCCTTTTCCCTTTTGGACTTGACTTCATCAAATATCTTAAGAACTAAGTCCAAGGGATACCCCCTGTGGGTAAACATACATACAAATTTGTCACATTCAAGAGAAAAAGTGTCTTCAGTAACCAACATTGTCAGTCTAACTGCCTGACTTTTAACAAACCCCCTCTTGTGAAAGTCAGGATGCCAACTACTATAATGTAATAAACTGTTTGAATATGTAGGCTTTTGAAATATGTTACTAGCAAATTTTCTATTAAAGTCATCCTTGCCGATAATGACATCCAGATAACTAATGACAGTATGACTATAAACATGTGTAAAATGTAAAAAAGAAGTACTGTTACTTAGAAAACCAATAAACCCATCAATACATTCCTCTGGTGCTTGCCATAAAATAAAGATGTCATCCAAAAAACGGACAAATAATTTCCACAGGGGTTTCATGTCAAGAAAATGTGGGAATAAGATCTTACTTTCTCAGTGAAGCATAACAATGTTCGCAAAAATGGGGCCACAAGATGCACCCATGGCAACACCCTTCTTTTGTAAAAACTATTGGCCATCCTGAAAAACAAAATTGTTTTGCAATACCAGTTCCATAAGTATGTGTAAAGTACTTATCTCATCATGACTTAAACTTGCGCATTCACACGTGAACTCATAAAAACATTCCAGTCCAACACAGTGGGGTATAACATTGAATAGATTAACAACATCCACAGTTAAAAAAATAAAATCTCCAGAGAACTCTATCTACATCCTTAAGCTTGTTGAAAAAATCCCATGGGCATCGACATAAATATTCAAACTGCTCAACAAAAGGCTTTAGTTTAATATCCACATACTTCGCTAAGGATGAATTTTGGATTTACTGGAGTCTACTATCGGCCTCATAGGGGGGTCATTTATGCTTTTATGAATTTTAGACAGTCCAGAAATAAATGGCACCCTCAGGTGTTTTACACATAAAAAGAAGTACATTTCAGAATCTTTCTGCCCTTGCATAAGCAAATCATGATGTAAAAAGACAACCTTTTTGTATGATAAATAAACAGCATTCAGAGAAGTGTCCTCATAAAAATGGTCATCAAAAACATGAGTGTACATACATTGCAAAGAGTCCACCTTGGTCATAATAACGACCCCCCCCCCTCTTTTTCAGGTTTCATCACTCGCACCTGTTTATCCTGACATAGAGATTTCAATAGTTTAAATTCAGTGTCAGTTAGGTTCCAACAGTTTTGGTCCTTGTTTTTAGCTAAAATATTATGAAACACAAACTCACAGAGCTTCTCAAACAAAACCAAAGGCAAAGGTAGGGGTGGGTTGAAAAGACTGTTTCTGATCAAAGGGTTGGGGCTAAACTCACCACTGTTATTGTCATAAAACGGAAGATTTACTTTTCTCAAAAACAACCTCAGGTCAATAAGTAAATCAAAAATATTAGAACGAGTTGTAGGTACAAAATTAAGACCTTTACTCAAAAGGTCAGCATATTCACTTCCATAATCATTAAAAGTAAAATTATACAAAATAAAGTCGCCTGTGATGTTCTGTACCAAACTTGGGCCTGTATTCTCCAAGGAATCCACAAAACTAAAAGAAGCAGAAAAGTTCTTTCTCTTGCTCCGACCATGTCTGGAATAATTCCAGTGATCCTCCCAACCAGATTTATTCCAGTGTTGTTCCTGTGTCATTCCCTGGTGATTCTGCTTGTTCCTTAGCCTTTCTAGATGTCTTTTTTATTTTTTGTATTCTGAAGAAGTCTTTTTGATACATACAGATGAAAGCACTCAATTTTATTAAACACTTTCAGGTAAGAACTATGTGACTCCTGTTTTTCCCACCTAAGTTGTTTACAAATATGACTATGGTCTGGTGATGGTTGATGTAGGTGTAAAAGATAAGCACTGAAGAGCCTAGAAGGATATGCAGATAGACATACTGCAGCTTGCAATGCATGCATCAAGTGCAGGTAAGACTCTGGCCTGAGAGGAATCCCACCACCACCTACAATGATGCCCAGATACAACGAAAAGATAATTGGATTTAACAACTGGCTAAGTAGCTGGTGTCATACTAGGGGGACCCAGTGTCTGACAGCATTGGACAATATGATTGACAGCTGCTTCTGCTGTACTAGGATGGCCTGCAGCTTTCATTCTACAGATTTGGCATACTGGCTAATACCCTTCCTGCTCCCATAGTGCCTTTTTCAGGTAAAGCCCACCTTTGATACATACCAGCATAACAAAAGCCTGCAGTAAATTTCAGTCTGAAACACATCAAGGTTGTTCTCCTCAATGCGAGGTCTTAACTATAATCAATCACAACCCGAGGCTCTCCTAAAACTTGAATACTTCCATATCTTTGTTACAACAGAGACTTGCTCTCACTGTAAAGATAGCACTCCCTCTTGACCAGGTTTAAGTATCTATCATGTATTTAGACATGTTGGAAACTGTACAGAAGGTGCAATGCATCGATACAAGTTTAAATGCAAAATAAGCTGCTTTGGTTGATGTGGCACCTGCTATGGCTCTGGTCCTCTGACTGTCCAACAGGACAAGGATCACTTGGTACTGGATTTTTTTACTCTGTTTGGATTGATAAAACAAATGTTACTGTCTCAGTGTGTCCTCACAGACTTTGGAGGGATTCTTTCTCCTGTGTACACAGCTGCCTCCTCAGTAAAGTGCTCACATCTGTAAAAGTTCCTTTGTCATTAGTGTTACACTCTACACAAAATTGTCCTACAAAAGACACCTACATCCTATGGATTTTCACTGACACTGTTATGTTCCCCAGTACTGTTTCACACTACAATCCATCATGTCCTCATTCTGTTGCTGTGTATTTTAATTGTACTTTTGTAAGGCACATCATAAATTATTTTACCTCTAGGTATTCTGAATAGAGTCAAGACTGCTTCCTTTTAGTTTTTCTGACTCTTCTAGCATGTATGCATGCACGTGCTGTACCTGATTGGTTGTTGGTCTACTTAGTTCTTTTATTATGCCAGTCCCTAACCACCCCCTCAACTCATAGCTTTATAGATCTGCATGTTCCACCCACAATCCATCTCTACAAATGACATAACCTAACTATACTACTTACTCCTCAGCTGCTCCTTCGACACATTTTATATGCGTACAGCAATCCTAACTTCTCCCAGACGTACCTTCCTGCTTCTGTATAGCAATCCTAACTACTACCAGAAAGACCTCCCTGCTCTGTATAGCAGTCCTAACTACTCCCAGACATACCTTCCTGCTTTTGTATAGGAATCCTAACTATTCCCTCACATACCTTCCTACTTCTGTATAGCAATCATAATTACTACCAGAAATACCTCCCTGCTTCTGTATAGGGATCCTAATTACCCCCTGACATACCTTTCTGCTTCTGCATAACAACAGAATCACTACTTCACTATTCAGCTATGCTAGCCTATCCCCCATGAAGACAGACTCGACTAAAATGGCACAGTTTTGCAAAGTCTCATTCTACCAGGCATAACCATATTGTCTGTACTTCTGCCATCAAAACAACCACAATTTTAGCTTCTTGAACTATTGCATTACAGCACTGCAAAACAATATACTTATTCCTCACCATGTTCTCATGTCTAGCCTCAGCACTCTACAGGATTAACTTCTATTAATGTGCTTCATTAATGCTAAGAATTCTAATGCATTTATTCATACCCCAGAACCAATTTGTTGATATCACCTAATCACCTAACACTTCTTTATGTTGACATTCAAACAAAACCAGGATCACAGGCCTCAACTAACCCTATCACACAGTACATTCATCCATTTTTACTCAGCCCAAATATCTATCCGTAGTTTTCATTACCGCTGACAGCATCGACACAAAATTGGACAAGCTTCAACCTTAGCTCAGACAAAATAACATTGACATCTGTGTCATTACAGAGTCCTAGTTTAAACTCACCCACTTCACATCTACTCTTCCAATTATAACATAATTTGATAGGCAGATTTACCAGAATTCCACACTGAAAGTGATTGCTTGTTACTCACCACGCCTACCATATGGTTTAACACCATAGAACCCCCGCCCCCAACAATGTGTAGAGAACCAGTTGACTTATAGTAATCCTGTCATTACCATGAACTGTACAACTTGCCCCATGAGGCCAGTGGCCTCTTTTCAGGGGAGACACAAGGGAGTATTCATATTGACTAGTAGAAATTTGGCAAGTCCCACACACTGGTAGTGCTGCACTGTTGGAGGGAACCATGGGGAGCAGACAAGGACTAAAGCATTGTTAATAAGGTGGTCTTTGAATTTCAGTGAAAATGGATCACACAGCTAAAAGTTTCAAATGTAAAGGATATGCCGTGATGAAGAAGTACCATCCCCCTTCACCACATCCATGGCCTGTTCTGAGGTTGTGGAGAATGCATGCAGGACAACCAAGGTATCTGTCATGCAGATATTCTAACATCTGTAGTACAGGTGGTGCTGTCATGTTGCACACTTCCTCTGGAATGTATAGCTTCACCTGTATAAGAGCACTTGTTCTGTAGACAGGACCAATGCCTGCAGTACCAGTGTTGACCTATAGGTGGATCTGTGGTACTAGATGGTTTTAGGTGGTCTTGGCAGGTGCAACAAGGAATTGGCAGAGCTCAGAAAATGCCAGGAATAGGTAATGTGATTCATTGTCACAGAATTTTCCTGAATCACATCACCCTGTTCTGGCATAGCTAGCTTCATTACATTGTGCATCTCAGCATTGCAAGTTAATGGGCATGCATGTATTGGTGTATGTTTGTAAATCAGAATAGGGATAACATTGCTGAATTGTGTAGGCTCCCTACTTTGCTACCCTGACCATTTTAGAATCCAGCTTAATATCTCTCTACTTAATTTAGTGCATAGGCTACTATATTTTATGCTAAAGGTATATAAAGGAGATTTTTACTTTCTAGACCTATAAGTTGTAAACTAAATCTTGCAGATGGAACTCCTTACATTGAAACATTAACATACATAATGTTGTAGCAGTGAAGCTGCAATGAAAGTAAGAAGCTGCTCTAATAAAAGTGTGTTTTTTTTCTTTTTCTTTTTTGTTTACGCAAAGATCTGTCATCTGTCATGCTATTATTTTATGGATGTTGTCACTGAAAATTACTAAGCAGGTAGTGAAACAAAATCATCAATAGATATATATATATATATATATATATATATATATATATATATATATATATATATATATTGTTTTTTATATATATATATGGATTCACTTTAGAAGCTCGAATTCCCAAAATCTCGAACTTCATATGGTCGAGACCAAAAGATCGAGTTTTGGAAACTCGAATTTCTAAAATGAAACCCAAAAAAAAAAAAGTCAAACATTGCTTTTGCAGGGGCTTAAGCCCTGCACTAATGGGGGCTGTGCCCCCCACACCCCCCTGCTTAAATATACCAACTCCGAGATTGCGCTTCAGTGGGGAAAAGGGAAATCTCCCATATTGCGCTGTATGCGGAAGCGCAAAACGGGAGATTTCCCACTTCCTGTCAACACCGCAAAAAAGATAAAAACATTACGTACACACAGAGTGTACAAAAAGCCTTGCCTCTGTGTGCACGTAATGTTTTAAGGTAAGTAAAGTGTTATTTTTTAAAACTTTACATATTCGATTTACTGAAATGTCGATCATATGGTCTTGACCATATGACATTCGAGATTTCAGTAATTCGATTATGTAAAGTGCTTATATATATATATATATATATATATATATATATATATATATATATATATATATATATGTAAACCACATGCATCTTAGCATCATAACACACAGAGCTGGAAATTAATCAGAACAGAGTATTTGCAACAAAGTAATTTCTGGTGTGCTCTAAACTGACAACAAGGGCATGCAGCCTTTCCTTTGCCAATGTCTTCCGACACAGAGAAACACTATGATTGACTGTTGCGTTCCAGTTAGATGGAATTGTGAGGTCCTGTTTCACAATATTTTGGATACATATTATGATGCTGCAAATGACATATGAAATTAAATTAAATTGACCACATTCTGAAGCAAGTGTAACAAACCCTATGGGATAGATATAACCTACCTACCATATACAATACATTGTTATACAATTTTTGATTCAGAAAGTATGTTCTTTTTCCATTTTAATTTGTTGGTGAGGATGGCCCTCTGATTTTTTTTTTCTCAGAGCTGAATATACCAGACACAAAATCATTGATTCATAGGTTCATATGTGTGTACTAGGCTAATGGCCCTGGAGCCTTTACAAGCCTAGCCCATAGGATTACCCTGGCATTGTTCCACCTGACTTTAGTTCCCAGTGCCTCTGTTGAGTAAAGCCACTGGAGTGATCCCTGGGGTGTATTTTCTATTTCCCATCCACTCATCAAGGTTTCTCTTGAAGAGGACCAGTGAGGTGCTCTGCTTGACATGTATGGGAAGTCTATTCCACAGCATGGGCAGCCTCTGGGTTATGAACTTGTCCCTCCAGCATGTTCTGTTGATAGTGGTAATGAGGTTGAGGTCTTTGGAGCGTGTGGTGTGGAGAGATTTCTTTAGATGTAGAATTTCTAACAGAGCTGGGTCAGACATGGCTTTGTACATCAAGCAGAGTTCGCCTGTAAGTAGGCGACATGAGACAGAGAATAGTTGGAGTTTTTTTTAGTCTGTCCATATAGGACAAATGTTTAAGGCCTAGAATCCTCTTTGTGAGGTACTTTTGTGGCCTCTCCAGTTATTGCAGGTGTTTAGTGAGGTACATGCCAAATGGGGCATTGTACTCAATGATTGGCCTAATAAGGGAAGAATAGAGGGAGACAATGACCTCTTTCTTCCTGGATGCAAAACTCTTAGTAATGAGATGTGCCACATAGAAGGACTTTCTGACCACAGTGGCAATGTGGTAGTCAAAAGAGAGGTTGCTCTGGTTAGAGGTTCAGATCTTTAGACAACATCTCATTGATAGAATAGATCTAATGTCTATAACAGTTAAAGAATCTATTCCAAAACTGATTGATTACTTGATAATAAATTTACAGCATAAAGTTTCTGATAAAGGTAAACTTTCATATATACATAAAATTATCAGACAAGAAACTTTTTACAATGTAGATTCATACTGGAATTATTTCACCTCTATTAATGGGGACCCACCAACTCAACAAGATAAACAATATATATTGGAATCTGCTTATAGAACTACATCTTCCATTGTCTGGAGACTTTATACATGGAAATTTTTACATAGATCTTTTTATACACCTTTGATGATGAATAAAATTAATAATAAAGATAATCTATGTAAGAGATGTAATGTAGAAATTAATGCTGACTGGGCTTATATGTTTTATGACTGTATGAAGTTGAAAGAATACTGGAAGTCAATTAATTAATTTTTGCAGGCTCTTTTTACAGATAATTTAATTATTTCTAAGTCTCTTATATTATTCAACACACCTGTACCTCAATGTGTTAAAAAGATTAAGCTTCCCTTGTTATGGTCTATCCTAGCAGTGGCTAGGAAAATAATAACTAGAAATTGGATTTCAGATACACCTCCTTCGTTCAATGAATTCAAAAATGTTATGAATATAATGTGTCATATGGAAATAAGCACAATTAGAATGAGAACAACTAGAAAAACATCACATTTTATTGTATGGGATAATTTACAAAATTTGTTAAAAAAATTCTAATTTCAATAGCACAGTATTTTAGTTTAATTAATTGATCTGATTGTAGTGGATGTCTTTGTAAATACTTTAGTTGTTTTGTTGAATATTATAATAATACCTATTTTTAATTATTTGTATAAAATTGTTATGATATTTCTCTTATATGTTAAAACAATAAACTTGTTTTGAAAAAAAAAAAAGAGAGGTTGCTGTCAACCTGTGTTCTCAGATCTCTTATAATGCCTTCTGTGTTCATTGGACTACCATCGATGTGGTAATTCATGGGAAACGTGTTTTTCCCAAAAGGGATGATGACACATTTTTTGGCATTGAGCTTAAGGTCATGGTTCTGACACCAGTTGTTGGTCTCAGTGAGGCCTTTCTTTAGGATGTCAGCATCACTCGTGGAGTTAATAATAGCTCCCAACTTGCAATAGTCTGCAAACTTTGTCAGCCAGGGTCCCTTTGTGTTGGCCTGGACTTCAGAGAAGTAGATACCAAACAGGAGAGGACCCAGGACCGAACCCTATGGGACTCCACTTGTGACTGGTTGGCAGTCTGACTTGAAGTCAGCTACTTTCACACTGTGGGTTCTATCTGTGAGCCAGTTTGCAGCCCACCTAGTGATATAGGGGCTGATGCCTAGCTTAGTGAGTTTTTCTATGATTCCTGAGTGGGGAATGGTTTCAAAGGCCTTGGCCAGATCAAGGTAGACTGTATGAACCATCTTGCCTTCATCCACAGCTCTGGTAACTAACTCAAAGAAGTTGACCAAGTTGAGCAGGCATGATCTACCCTTCACAAAACCAAACTGTGTGGGATCTAGAGTTTGAAGATTCCCTATATCCTTGTTTATTAGGTGCATGATGATGCATTCCATAGCTTTGCCTATCAGACTCATCAGGCTAATTGGGCGATAGTTCCCAGTGTCTGTAGTCGCTCTTCCTTTGTGGAGAGGGATGACTGTAGCAGTGCAACATTTGGTAGGGCAAAGCCTGAGGTGAGGCTGTGATTGAACAGGGCGCACAAGTGAGGTGCCAGTTTACTCTGTAGTTCATGTAGAACACAGCCAGGGATATTGTCAGGTCCCATAGAAGCTGTATTCTTGGCCTTGGACAGTGCTGTTTTAACCTGTGCAGCAGTAATACTGGGTGCCTGGCAATCTACTGGTATTGTGACTGCACCCTTGGGGGGGTAAAGTTGGCGCTGAATCTGTTGGCCAGTATATTGGCAATGTCTGTTGGCTCGGTGTAGGAGGTACCATTGTGCACTAACTCAGAGCAAATCTGGGTACTGCCATAAATATTCTTTACATAACCATAGAATCCTTGTGGTTGTCTTTACTATCTGCTGCAATTCTGTTTTCATAGCTAGTTTTAGAAGATTTGATGAGGGATCTCAATGTTTTGTTGAGGCTGATAAGGGAGTTTTTAAAGTCTTGGGACTTCACCTTATTCCGCATCAGTTTCCTCCTTTTGTTCATAGGTTCATAGGTTCATAGATTAGTACTAGTCTAACTGCCCTTGCGAGCCATTTTAAGCCTATCCAATTATCCCCTTGTGAGACTCAAACCCTGCACCTTGTGTTTATAAGGCAAACACCTTAACCATTAGGCCACCCTATGGCAGGGGACCACCAGATTGGCTTCCTTTTTTTTGGAGGAGAGTGTCTTGTTTCTATTGGGTATGGCGAGATCCATGCATTTGCGTACGTGTTCATACAGTGCATTGGTGTATGATTTGGTGGTCATGCAACTGATCTCCATTTGCATGGGTGCCATGAAGTTAGCCACCTCTGTTTTTAGGAGCCCAAAGTTAGCTTTGGAAAAGTTTTTCATGGTGGTTACCTTTGTGTGTGTGTGTGTGTGGGGGGGTGGATTTCCAAAGTGATTAGTTTGTGGTCGGATGTAACTAGGGAGGATTTGACTATTGGTGTAGAGCAACAGTCACCCATGTTAGTAATGACCAGGTCAAGGATGTTGCTACCTCTAGTGGGGGAAAGAACGAGCTGGTCCAGGGCATTGGAATTAATGAATTCCAGGAAATGTTTCAAGTGTATTGGTACATGAGTAGTTTTCCCAGTTAATGGAGGAGTAGTTGAAGTCACTCAGTATGAGAGTGTAAGGTTGGACCTAATATTCTCCAGGGTGCTTAGGAATTTGGAGTGTGAGTCTTGGGACATGGTTGGGGATCTAGAGCAGGCTACAACCTGAATTGTTGTCTTACCCAATGTTAGTTGCACTTGAAGTATCTCAGATGCGTTATGTTGGTCTACCAGTCTGGAGGTGTGCGCATCCTTTATGAATATGGAAAAACCACCACCGTTGGAGCTTCGGTCCAAGTTCTGGGGCTGAAATGTCTGGAATGAGTTATAGCCTGGTAGTGCAGGGGTGCTTTCTGCTGCCTTGAGCCAGGTCTCTGTTATGGCACAAATGTCGATGTTCTCCATTTTAAGGAGTGCTTTGAGCGAGTGCATTTTGAGATTTAGACTTCTAGCATTGAGCAGCATGACCCCCAAATTGCATTTGTTTGTAGCTGTTATGGTGGTAATTTGATCTTTGGAACACCACCTAAAAAGGCACTATAGGGGTGGCAAGAGCCTTGGCCAGTATCTGGAACCCCAGTGGTGACAGATGCAGGCCATCTCTGGCAAAGCATTGAAGTCTGTGAATCATGTCATCCCAGGCAGACAAATACTGGATCCCCTTAGAATGACACCAGAAATTGTTGAAATCAATCATTTTCTGCTTGTACTGTGGTATCATTCTGGGTGATGGTAGGATGCTGCTCAGGGCTAGGGACATACCCACCTGGGCTACATTATCCGAGCTCCTCCATGTCTCTTTTCATGTAGTCCAGGGAGGTACATCTCAGGTCATTCACACCCACATGTGCAATGACAGAGTCATATCTGTACCTGTTGTTGAGGGACCGTTATGTGGTGGATCCTGGTGCCTGACAGGCAGCTGACTGTTACTTTTTCCTTATTCCACCTAATGAGTGGGACATCAGTGTGCCTCACTATCGAGTCACCTATGATTAGTGTGTTGGACATGCTGTTTTGCCTTAGGTGCTTTGGTTGAGTGGCACACTGTTTTGGAGAGTTATGTGTCTCGTGATTAGTGTTGTGTTGTGGTGGTCAAGTGTGTTTCTGCCTTGGAGGTCTCTGCTGTTTGGGTAGATTTTTATTGAGGGCCTCTGCGAAGGTGGGTGTATGGTTTGTGTTTTTATGTGAAGGCAGTGTTGGTGTGTGTTCTGGAGGGTTATGTGTTCCATATGGTGTGGTGCAAGTGTTGACCTTCTCCTCTTGACCAGCTATTCCGATCTTGGCTGGAGAGTGCATGGCTTCCAATTTGGCTATATTTATTTATTTATTTATTTTACATTTGTTAACTGGGATAGTCCAGCTGGGTACATGTCCATTTTCAGTGGAGGCCCGGGGAGAAAAGCTCCAAAGAGATAAGGTACAAGACATACAGAGAGTGATTCAATCCAATCCATATTTCAACTAGGTACAATAAGAGTATCTAGTTGAGAACACATATTAAGTGCTATGCCATAGACAGATACAATGATCAATAGATTTATAAACAACAATAAATTATGCAAACTATCCCAAAAAATAACCTCATACATTTGTTGTGGTATACTAAGCTTATGCAGGTGAATCAAGAGGCTATGTATTAAGGCAAGAGTTGCATTAGTATAGGAGTATTCCTGTCCTAGGCAACTCCACCCCACAGACAAGTTACTGTTAACAGTTACTAGAACCCACAACCATGCTGCTGACTCCCTCTACTCTTCTTATATGTCCAAAATTTGGAACTCCCTACCTGCATCTATAACCCTGGAATCTTCCCTACCGAAATTTAAAAAATATATCAAAAGTCATCTAAACAACAAATGGTTATGCCCCTGCTCCACACCAGACTAACTCCAGTCCCACTCCTATACTGATGCAACTCTTGCCTTAATACATAGCCTCTTGATTATATAAATGCATCTCTCTCATAGGTTCATAGGTTCATACTAGGCTATCTGCCCTAGGGCATTTATAAGCCTAGCCAGAGTGTGTTTGGCTTTCGCCACCCATTTTAAATTAATTTTGCTATGCCCTTTTTCGAGGTTAGTATACTGTGCCTCTGTCTAACAGTGGCACAGAAGTGATACCCGGGGTAAACCTACGATCTCCCATCCACTCATCAAGATTCCTCTTGAAGAGAGTCAATGAGGGACTCTGCCTAACCTGGACTGGGATTTTATTCCAGAGTGAAGGGAGCCTCTGGGTTATGAATCTGTCCCTCCAGCATGTCCTATTTATTTCAGTGCTGAGGTTCAAGTCTCTTGAGCGTGTAGCTTGATGGGATTTGGATTTTCTGAGGTGCAGCATGTCCATTAATTCCGGGTTGGACATGGCTTTATACGTCAGGCACAGATCACCTCTGAGCAGGCGGTATGCCATTGAGTAGAGCTGGAGTTTTTTTAACCGGGCAGCATATGGCATCTGTTTAAGCCCTTTGATCCTCTTGGTGAGGTACTTTTGGGGTCTTTCCAGTTGCTGCAGGTGTCTGGTAAGGTACATCCCAAAAGGGGCATTGTACTCAATTATGGGCCTGATGAGGGATGAGTAAAGAGGCACGATGACCTCCCCTGATCTAGATGTGAATCCCTTCATGATTAGGTGAAATCATGAAAGACTTAATCCTAAATTACTGTATAGACTACTGTATTTCTATGCTAAACGCATCAGTAGTAGTTTTCTTATTTTCTAGTAAGATAAGGGGCTAGTTTCTGCAAACTTGGAGGAACTCAGCTTATTGTACCAAGTTTTGAGCAAGATTTGTGGTTAACCATGTAATATGCAAATGTGCCTCGGTCTATGGAGAGTACCTCAACAAAAATTAGATATAACTAGTAATGTTAGCGCAAACACAATCAGTCATGTCAAATACATATTCAAAGAAAACTCCTCCATAAAGTAATATACGTACATTACCAATGCATATATATGGAATGTATACAAGTCCAATGGAAATGTCAGGCTGTCAGTAATAACATGTAAATGACTTAATGAAAACAAATGTGCTTCAGCAGTTATTTCAGGAAAAGTGGTAAATACCTACAAACAGTTACTGATATCATTGTAATATATAGACAAACACACCCATCGGAATTTGCAGAATCTGATGTAATATGCAAAATTTGTAATAGAAAAATTAATTAAGTAAGGCAAAGGGCAATCACAGCCACATTGCCATATCCAACAGCAGCTAATAATGAGTATGGATCATATGTGGAGATCACAACTAACATACACACACTCAAGGAAATAAAATGACAAAAAAGCAGATATGGGTTGAGGGTGAAGAAGAAAGGCTCACCCAGACTCTGCTACACTTTGCTGTGAGGGAAAAGTTAGTTTGCTTTTTATTTTTTGTATTACTTTATTGCCTTTTTCTATTTTGAATACTGTGATTTGTTTTACTTACCTTGTTTTTTACTTGTATTCTGCTTTTAACTGCATATTAAAACTTGAAAAGAGACCACAGCTCTGTCTCTTGTGAGTCAGGCAGAAATTAGTACAGATCAATAGAACAGGTCAGTTAAGGTTAATCATCTGTGAGCTGAGGGGGTGGAGCTAGGAACTAAACCTTCTATTAAAGGGGTAAAATAAAACATTTCAGAGCTTTACTAGAAAGGCTCACCCAGACTCTGGTACACTTCGCTGTGAGGGAAATGTTAGTTTGCTTTTTATTTGTTGTATTACTTTATTGTCTTTTTCTATTTTAATACTGTGATTTGTTTTATTACCTTGTGTTTTACTTATATTCTGCTTTTAACTGCATATTAAAACTTGAAAAGCGACCACAGCTGTGTCTTGTGAGTCAGGTAGGATTTTTTTTCCCACCCTCTCACCTGGTTACTGTAGTGTTCTTAAACACCACTGTCTTTCTATTTACCTTCCCCTTATGTAAATTTGACCATATATCTCATTTCCTCTCTGTTTTTACTGGCTTGTGTGAGTAAGCACACAATTATCATTTTGTGAAATCATTCCCCTTCAACTATTTACATTTATTGGCCATCCTACTGTATTCCGTAGTACCAGAATGCAAAAGTGATCACCCCCTTTCCATCTATCTTGCTGTTTTAAAAATAGTGACTCTCCACTAAAACTTAACTTTTTAGACAGGCAAAACTTACATTACCTACTTTCACATCTAACTCCTCTAGTGCACACTGCAGTGTTTAGGATAAACCATATTTTTTTCATCTTGCCTTTAAGCATCCCTGTGACTAGCCCTTGCTTTAAAACCTGCTGGAAAGCACTAGGAAGTCTTAAACTGATACAAGCACTCAACTCTTCTTGTTAATAAGGAGAAATTAATCATAGGCACTAAACAGCCTATAATTGCAAAGTCCCTTGCTAAGGTAAGGGAAAACAGCTCTAGTACTTTACAAAAAAAAAGCACCAAACCAGGAATGTCCAAGGGTCAGCTTCCAGTGATTTCTCCTGTCCACCTGGTGAATCTGGGTATACTGGAGCAATGCAGCAATTCGCTCATGTACACAGACAACCCTCTCCTCCTACCACCCAACACTATAACCTGCAAAAGCTGCACTTACATAGCCAAACTGGAAGCAAAGCTCTCTCCACCCAAGATTGTACTAGACAGTTAATAGGAGAAGGTTAACACTTGCACTACACCTCACGCAACACATAGGTTCATAGGTTCATAGGTTGGTACTAGGCTATCAGCCCTAGGGCCTATACAAGCCTAGCCATAACAATTCCCTGGCTATTTCTTCCCACATTATTTACTTTCCTGGACCCCTGTCTAGCAGGGTGACTGACGTGATCCCTGGGGTGAATTTCCTTTCTCCCATCCAATCGTCAAGGTTCCTCTTGAAGAGGTCCAAAGAGGCACTCTGCTTGACATGTATGGGCAATCTATTCCAGAGTCTGGGGAGTCTTTGGGTCAGGAACCTATCCCTCCAACATGTTTTGTTTATTGTGATGACAAGGTTTAGATTCCTGGAGCGTGTAGCTCTGAGGGATTGGGATTTCTTTAAGTGTAGCATGTCCAACATCTCTGGGTTTGACATGGCCTTGTATGTTAAGCAGAGATCGCCTCTGAGTAGACGATATGCGACAGAGTATAGCTGGAGTTTTTTAAGGCGGTCAGCGTAGGGCATCTGCTTTAGGCCTGTGATTCTTTTAGTGAGGTATTTTTGAGGCCTTTCCAGTTGTTGCAGATGTCTTGAGAGGTACATACCAAATGGGGCGTTGTATTCTATAATGGGTCTAATGAGGGATGAGTACAGTGGGACAATGACCTCTTTTTTCTGGATGAAAAGCCCTTCGTGATGAGGTGTGCCACATAGAAGGATTTCCTGACTGTTGTGGCGATGTGGTTATCGAAGGTGAGACCACTGTCCACCTGTGTCCCTAAGTCTCTTATTACACTTTCTGTGTTTAGTGTACTGCCACCTATATGGTAATTCATGGATACATGTTTTTTCCCAAAGGGGATAACAATACATTTCTTGGCATTGAGCTTGAGCCCATGGCTCTGGCACCAAGCATCTGTTTCTGTAAGGCCCTTTTGTAGAGTACATAGCCCTTCTAAACCCACACCACCAACACCCTCACATAGCAACACTAAATCCACATATGTGGAGGCCCTTAACAGTAACCTGCCCAAGTAACAAGGATCTCTGAACCTGAAATGCAAACAAGCACCAATCACAACCAAAGTGTCACATAGCTCACAACACCAGTGTGCCACCCAACAACAGCCCCTAAGGCAAGACAATGTACCCAACACTTTAGTCATATGTGACTCTATAGTCAGGCACACTGATGTCCCACTCACCAGGCTGAACAAGGAGAAAATTGCAGTCAGCTGCCTGTCAGGTGCCAGGATCCACCACATAACACATACACTCAAGTCACTCCACAACAAGTACAAATATGACTCTGTCATTGTCCATGTTGGAGTGAATGACTTGAGATGTACCTCCCTGGACTACATGAAAAGAGACATGGAGGAGCTCTCGGATCATGTGGCCCAGGCAGGTATGACCCTAGCCCTGAGTAGCATCCTGCCTTTGCCCAGAATGATACCACAGTATAAGGACAAAATGATTGACTTCAACAATTGGCTAAGCTTCTGGTGTGATTCAGAGGGGATCCAGTATCTGTCTGCCTGGGATGACATGATCAACAGACTACAATGCTTTTCCAGAGATGGTCTGCACCTGTCGCCCCTGGGATTCAGGTTACTGGCTAAGGCTTTTGCTGCCCCTACAGTGCCTTTTTTAGGCAAAGTTTAAAGGACAAAACCACCACCGTAACAGGTACAAGCATGGAAAATCTGAAGGTAATGCTACTCAATGCTAGAAGTCTAAACCTCAAAATGCACTCTCTCGAGGCCCTCCTAAAAATGGAGAACATCGCTATCTCTGCAGTAACTGAGACCTGGTTCAAGGCTCCAGAGAGCACCCCTGCAATACCAGGCTATAACTCTTACCACACTTTTCGGCCACCAAACCAGGACCAAAACACTAAAGGTGGAGAAGTGTCCATATTCGCCAAGGATATTCACAACACCAGGCTAGCTGCCCAACACAATGCATCTGAAATTCTCCAGGTGCAACTAACACTAGGTAATACTGCAATCCAAACTGTAGCTTGCTACAGATCCCCCCACCATGCCCCAAGATTCTCACTACACCTTTCTAAACATATTGGAAAATATTAAGATACAACCAAACACACTAATACTGGGTGATTTCAACTACCCTGCCATTAACTGGAAAAACTACTCCTGTACCAACACCTTTGCCCAACGGTTCTTGATATTCATAAATTCCAACGTCCTGGATCAACTAATCCTTAGTCCCACCAGGGGCTCCAATATCCTAGACCTGGTCATTACCAACATGGGAAATTGATGCTCCACACCTATGGTCACCCCCTCGTTGGTCAGGTCTGACCATAAGCTAATCACCCTTGACATCCACATCCCACCCCCACTCCCCAGTAAGGAAACCTCCATAAAAAACTTCTCCAAAGCCAACTTCATGATACTCAAGTCAGAAGTGACAAACTTTATGACACCCATGCAGACAGGAACTGAATGTTCGGCTGCTGAATCCTGCACTAATGCACTGTATGAGCACATCCACTCATGCATAAATTGTGCCATCCCCAATAGAACCAAGATGCTCTCCTCCAAAAAAAGGAAGCCAGTCTGGTGGTCCCTTGCCATAAACAAACTTTACAACAACAGGAAGAAACGGTTGCAGAAAAGAGGAAAATCCCAGGATGCAAAAAACTCCATTACCAGCCTCAGTAAGAAGCTGAGATCCCTCATAAAATCCTCCAAAGCTAGTTACGAAAATAAAATTGCCAAAGACAACTACAAGGCAGTCTATAGCTATGTCAATAATCTAAATGGCAATGCTCAGATCTGCTCTGAGCTACAAGAGAATGGCATTACATATACTGATCCCAAGGATATTTCCAATATCCTGGCAAATTGATTCAGTGCAAACTTCACCCTCCTCTCACCCCCTAAAGGGCCCATCTCAATACCGAAAGATTGCCAAATTCCGGTAATAACGGCCACACAGGTAAAAAACGCACTCTCCAAAGCTAAGAATACAGCATCCATGGGACCAGATGACATCCCAGGCTGTGTACTACATGAACTACAAAATAAACTGGCACCTCACCTAAGTACCATGTTTAATCATAGCCTCACCTCAGGTTTCGTGCCCACTGAGTGGTGCACAGCTACAGTTTTTTCACTCCACAAGGGGGGATCCACCTTGGAACCCGGGAACTACCACCCCATCAGTCTGATGAGCCTGATCTGCAAGGCCATGGAACATATAAACAAAGACATTGGCAACCTTCAAACACTGGACCCCACGCAGTTTGGGTTCATGAAGGGACGATCTTGTCTCCTGTACCTGACTCATTTCTTTGAATCAGTTTCCAGAGCCGTGGACAAGGGTAAGATGGTCCACACAGCCTATATGGACCTCACCAAGGCCTTCGACACCATCCCCCACTCTGGATCATAGATAAACTTACTAAACTGAGGATTAATTCCTATGTCACTCGATGGTTTGCCAACTGGCTTACTGACAGCACCCACACTATAAAAGTAGCTGACTCCAAATCCAGCTCCAGACAAGTGATAATCGGCCTACCTCAGTGATCAGTCCTGGGAATGCTCTTGTTTGGCATCTGAAGTACAGGCCAGCACTAAGGGACTCTGGCTAACAAAGTTTGCAGATGACTGCAAACTGGGAGCCATTATTGAATCCCCAAATGATGTGTTTATTCTACAAAAGGGTCTTACAGAAACAGATGCTTGGTGCCAGAGCCATGGGCTCAAACTCAATGCCAAGAAATGTATAGTTATTCCCTTTGGGAAAAAACACGTACCCATGAATTACCACATAGGTGGCAGTACACTAACTACCAAAAGTGTGATGAGAGACTTAGGGACACAGGTGGACAGTGGTCTCACCTTCGATAACCACATTGCCACAACAGTCAGGAAATCCTTCTATGTGGCACACCTCATCACTAAGGGCTTTTCATCCAGAAAAAAGGAGGTCATTGTCCCACTGTCCTCATCCCTCATTAGACCCATTATAGAATACAATGCCCCGTTTGGTATGTACCTCTCAAGACATCTGCAACAACTGGAAAGGCCACAGAAATACCTCACTAAAAGAATCACAGGCCTAAAGCAGATGCCCTATGCTGACCATCTGAAAAACCTTCACCTATACTCTGTCACATGTCGTCTACTCAGAGGCGATCTCTGCTTAACATACAAGGCCATGTCAAACCCAGAGCTGTTGGACATGCTACACTTAAAGAAATCCCAATCCCTCAGATATACACGTTCCAGGGATCTAAACCTTGTCATCACAATGAAAAAAACATGCTGGAGGGATAGGTTCTTGACCCAGAGAGTCCCCAGACTCTGGAATAGACTGCCCATACATGTCAAGCAGAGTGCCTCTTTAGCCCTCTTCAAAAGGAACCTTGATGATTGGATGGGAGATAGGAAATTCACCCCGGGGATCACATCAGTCGCCTTGCTAGACAGGGGTCCAGGGAAGTAAATACTGTGGGAAGAAATAGCCAGGGAATTGTTATGGCTAGTCTTGTATAGGCCCTAGGGCCGATAGCCTAGTATCAATCTATGAACCTATAAGAGGTATGATGACAATGGAAGGTTAGAAAGAGAGCCAAAGGAGCATGGGTATTGTTTTTTTTTTTTGGGTGGGAATAGGTCCCATTTTTTTTTTGAAGAATAGAAGGAAGACATGGAAAGAGGAGCTGGGCAAAAGAGCAGGTAACAAATATCACAAGACATGATGGACAAAGGTCAGTAATACACATAAAGGGTAGATAAGGTGCACAGACAGCACACATATAGACTGTACAACATTGGTGAAAGGAAAATGATAAACAGGGTAGGAGTGCATACCAGCCATGTTTCAATGCAAAAATGCATATGTACCTATGCATAAATCATTGCTAAGATGTTACAAACTGAGTAACAGTCATACCAGAACAAGTATGACTGATGGCAGGCGTGTGTCAGAGAACACTAAATGGGGAGTGCTATCATTGCAGTACACAATGGATATCAAATACCATCATTCACTAGGCTGTCAGTAGTGCAATAAGACAAGCAACAGTAAGGATGTGCAAATCCATCAAAGGAAATGGAGGAGCAGACAAGTAGAGGGCAGCTCAGACCCTCCAATTCTGCATATGAAAGGCAAATAACTAAGCTCAGTGCCAAACAGTACTACTGCACCAAAAGAATAATGCAGCTCTGTTATAAACCATGAAGATTACACATCATCAACACAGGATGGATGGGATCCATATATCAGAGAACATGTTACATGTCAGAGGAAACACAGATGGGTGTTCACGTATACAATGCAGATGTATGACATGCAATGGCATTAGGTAAACCAAACAGAAACAAGGCTCATCCCACAGACCCACACAAATGACATGGAATATGAAGTAAAGGGCGATAAATATATGAATAATAAAAGTTAATAAATGCAAGCCCATGTACAGGCATGAAGCATACCAATGTCTTGGTAAAGCACAACATATATGAAGAACATAAACAATGATGGAATCGAAGCACTTGCCACCACCTTCTGTGCATATGCCTTGCATGTGTATGACACCCAACGTAGTGATACAGTCATATTGTAACAGTGCACCTACATTACATTTATGATATGTTACAGGAAGGTGAACATACACATATACATATGCCATGTTTATGTGAAACATAGGCCAAAGCTATAAGGGGGAAGGGAAATGGACAACATCAGCCAATATCAGTGAGGAAATGCTAGCAAGAGAAATCAAAGCAGGACAACCATTGCTAAGTAGAGCCATTGCTCATACAAGTGTTCACAAGATGGCTACAAGTCCTTGCAAGGTACATTGGAGCAAATGGCCAGTGTCTGAGGCATGTACATAGTTGCGTCTATATCATAACATCGACAGCTTAGGTTGTCGAATTCAAATTAATCAACACCTAAGCGCCAAAACCTAAAACAGCGAACTGCCTAATCATCATATTCTTTCCTAGGGAAAGAATTCACTTGGCCGTCCATAAACAAAATAAACAAACACACCCAAACATAGTGGGGGGCTTCACCCCCCACACCCCCTAACTAAATATACCAACTCTGACAACAGCTTAGGTTGTCGAATTCAAATTAATCAACACCTAAGCGTCAAAACCTAAAAACAGCAAACTGCCTAATCATCAAATTCTTTCCTAGGGAAAGAATTCACTTGGCCGTCTGTAAACAAAATAAACAAACACACCCAAACATAGTGGGGGGCTTCACCCCCCACACCCTCTAACTAAATATACCAACTCTGAGACCGGTCTACATTGAGGAAAGGACAAATCCCTGAGAATGGCCATGCGAATTCTTTCCTGAGGAAAGAATTCCATGATGTGACCGTTCACTATTTTAAGCATTCAACGCTTAGGTGTCGATGAATATGCATTCGACAACCTAAGATGTCGACAAATCAATAGGGAACTGCATAGTTCATGGGGATGGATATAAACATGTCTGCGTACAAATGACACGAACAGCACTGTAATGTGCAACAGTTAAATAGCAAATGGCATAGGCTCGCAACAAAAGTAGCTTTGAATATCACATACCTATATACACTGCCATGCAAGCATGATGCTGAAAAGCATTAGTATACAATGTAATCATGCAAATATAATACAACATGTGGCACACTCACCATCAGTGATATAAATATCACAGTACATGTGTAAGGCTGATAAAAAGACAGCCCCGTGTACACAAGTATAGCACAACAAAATGGAATAAGTGCAAATAACTAAGAACATATAAAAAGGGAGGATGTGTGCTGATCATTTTAGGGCCCATGCACATGAACATCCATGTAAATCAGTGCATATGTAATACAAATGCATGAACATGGACATGTATACTAACCCGTGTATATATGTCTCAATATAAGCTATGTACAAAAAGACTGGTTAGTGCCACAAACAAGAAACAGACAAAAATGGAGTAATGAATGCTGATATACAAAGCATCACCTCTGTATACTCAATAAGGAAATGATAAATGTCAATGCAGTATGCGAAGGATACATGCGCAGACGTACATGTCACATTACTGTAAAGCAACAGTAGTATTAAACCATGTAGTACCTGGCACAATAATCACTAGTATATGGCACATGCAAGAACATTGTCCCAGTGGGACAGCATGACCCAACAATGTTACTTAAGGTACATAATAAAGGACTTGTCATGTTGTTGAACAGACATATGACAGCAACAATCAACACACAAATGTGAGTATAATACTTACACATGGATAACATGTGCATATAAAAATACTTGAGTGACCTCACTGTGTTATGTGAGAGGAACATAAATAGTGTAGTACGTGAGTGGCTGTCATCCCTTCTAAGTATACACATGAACAACACAATCAGAACAATTGTGTTCTATTCGCATTATGCTAACTGTGACAGTCATATCTGGCATATACATGTACAAAGTGTGTCAGACAGAACAATATTATGCTGCACTGTATGCAAAGGAATATACACACATACAGATTGAAGGAATAGCACCCATGCCCATATGGAGCAATGCATGCAATAATGGCAGCATATGATGATCATGTAAATAATATTGGTAATGCATCTGCCATTTGCCAGTGTATGTTATACTGGGAAGCATTCATCAAGATGTCTGTCCAAAAAGCATGACAGCAATATGGGACTTGTAGATAGACATAGACAGTATTCTAGCTTTTGATCATCAAGTGTCGACGGCTAATGAAATCATTATGTGTTGTGCAACGTATGAATAAAATATGGCATCTTGGTCCAAGGAGGTTATTGCTCTACTGTATTTCATCAGACCTGTCATTGAGTATAATGCCTCCTTTGGTATGTACCTAACCAGGCATATCCATCAATGGGAAGTCCACAGAGGTCTCTGTCTAAAAAATATAGGGCATAAGTAACATGTCCTGGGCAGATCATCTCAAAGCCCTATCCCTGTATTGCCATCTACAGGCTGTTCACAGGAGATCTATGCTTGGCATAAAAGGGATTGTCAGACTCCACCTTCACAGGCCTTCTGCAGATCTGCAAAATGGTTTACTATTAAAATGTGGAAAGTAAAAAAAAATTGTAGTCAAAAAGACAAAAAATAATGTTGCATCCATAATTTCTACCTGCTAATAATTTTGAACGTCCTTTCTCCGACATTCGCATTCGGCATTAAATGAAATAGCAGGTGGTGATGTCAGAAACCCAGGCTATTTTGTTTAACATCTCCAAAAACTTTTAATTTTATATCACAGGTTTTTATTGTTTTGCAGGGGGGCAAGCTCCCCTGCACCCCCCCATACCCCCGCAAATTATATTTTCCAACTATGAGATCACACTACAGTGAGGAAATGGGTAAATTTCCCAATCCCCACTGTAGTGCTATCTGTTATTGGAACATCAATCTCACATTAGCGAATGTGGACTATCATTTGCTACTATAGACTCAAACATGTCTGGATTGGCATTATGGAAATTGTGAAACATGCATTTGACCTTCACAGTTTCACATAAGTGCTGTTCCAGATTTTAATAGTAAACCCTTCAAAACATATAGCACCAGAATTACCCATTCTAAAGGCTTAAACCTTTCCTGTGATGTAAATAAACCACTGCTTACACTTAGCAAGGGTACCAGAACTTGTAAGAGATTTGGGATGCATGGCTAGGCTTAAAAGTACAGTTAAAACACTAAGATAGAGCAAGAAGTTCTCAAAAACAACGAAAAATCACAGAAACGCCAGTAATTTATTGAAGCTTTCGGGCTCTCAACCCTTCATCAGCATACACAATACCAAATACTTTACATTTAAATAGAGGTAACAGTTAAGAACTCATGACAAAACCAGCCAATAAAATTCACTCAATTAAATTCAAAAAACAATTACTTATTGAGAGAAATCATAAAAAACATTTAAAATGTGAAGAATAATATCATAACAGTTTATAACAAGTTAAAACATTTCATATCCTTAATTTATAACACATAATAGTTATATATAGATTAAATTAATAAATAGGCTATTAAGGATATGAAATGTTTTAACTTGTTATAAACTGTTATGATATTATTCTTCACATTTTAAATGTTTTTTATGATTTCTCTCAATAAGTAATTGTTTTTTGAATTTAATTGAGTGAATTTTATTGGCTGGTTTTGTCATGAGTTCTTAACTGTTACCTCTATTTAAATGTAAAGTATTTGGTATTGTGTATGCTGATGAAGGGTTGAGAGCCCGAAAGCTTCAATAAATTACTGGCGTTTCTGTGATTTTTCGTAGGCTTAAAAGTACCCCAGTGGTTGTTAGCCTAGTACACACCTGTAAGCCTATGAAACTATGAATCATGTATGTTTGTGACTCTATGTTGTGTTGCAATGGCAGGTCTGTTACAAAACCTGCAATTAGTCATATGCATATGTATAGTATAACAAACAAGAATTTATATAATGCACAATAAATGATATTGAAGCATTATAAAGGGTCTGGAAAGAAGGTCACTCTCGCAGTAGTGATATCTATTTGGACATAATACAAGTCTTCCTGTGTGCCCACATCTAGCTGTTGATTCATAGTATGTATTTAAATGTCACATAATATATTCTGACTTGCAGACATGCATCTGCAACAACTAATTATTACCATACTATAAGATATGCACCAAAATACCTATAAAGAGGTTATGTGATATGCAAGAAACAGCATCAAAACATATTAAACTGGACATGTGTGGTACATATCCAAGTTACATCACAGTATAGTACATTCACATTTCTAACATAACAGTCATCAGATCTGTCCCATAACGTTTTTATACATCATATAACAAATGCTACAAAGTTGTAATAGTACCAAGTGTAATGCAATGAGTATACAACATTCTAAATGGCATAATATTCATATGTATGTATGATATGAATTGAAAATGACTAAAGTGCATCCATCATACACTTTTGTCAAGTTACTTTGGTAATTTACATGTCATACAGAACTCAGTTTATCAAATATACTACTGTTGTTACTTGCAAATTTTTATGTATCAGCCTTCATATGCATGCAAAACATACATATGAACAGCAGACAGACTAATATATTATTAACTGGCAGATGTATCATGCTACTTTAGTATACAAAAATGAAATCAGACCTAACACTTAACAGCTTGCCCCTGTTGAAGCGATCACTGATACAAGGCTAAGAACAACTCCTAGTATACACCTATTTCTAGACTATACACCAATATCAATCACAGAAACAAAGAGCAATTCTTTAGAAACATGGCCATTAGTCGTTACTCAATGGGTGTCCTACACATTTATGTTGAGGTGCCAATATAATATTGAAATGGACACTATAAAGCATTATTATGTACAACTAACATTTCGAGTTGACATATCAGTAAAATATGTGCAGTAAAATATACTTTAATATTAAGAATCAATATTACAGTTCAAAATGATATGCAAATGAGATGAGCAATGAAACATGGTTAATGGGTGACATGATATGAGCACAATGTAAGCTGAATGGTTCTGAAATGTACATAATGAGAATCACAACTACAGCATGTAATAGCTAGAATGTATCTGTACAACACACATACATACATTTCCCTTGTGTCACTCCTACATTTATAGCATGATTACAAATGTACTTGCAAATATGAAAAAAAATGTACTGATAATCATGAACATACCATGCAAAACCTCAGAAATATAATTAGAATAGGAATAGCCTGTGGCACAATAATGACAGAAAAGTGCATGTAAGGTTGTGTTACATAAACTGTCAAAGTCCAATTTTACAGTGTTGCACAACCGGTAGACCTCAAGCAGAACATGCTAATGAAGGTCTGCCAAAAGTACAAAGACTGAGTCAGTAAACTCCAACTCTAATGCAATAGACAAGATAAGCACACAGTGTAAGTCACTGAGAACCATAGGCATACATGCAAGTTACAAACTATATACTGTACAAATAATACAATAGGAGAGAGAAACGCACAGTGTAAGTCACTGAGAACCATGGCCATACATATGTTAGAAACTAAATAATGTACAAATAATACAATAGGCGAGATAAACACTCAGTGTAAGTCACTGAGAACCATGGCCATATATACAAGTTAGAAACTAAATGCTGTGCAGATAGTACACACACACACACATACATACATATGTACACAAGCATGCATGCGGAGATAGCACACAGCACACAGCACGCGTGCACACACACACACACACACACACACACACACACACACACACACACACACACACACACACAAACTTATATATTACAATTAAAGCACCATCCATATGCCATTTAAACACATATATCATTTAGATTGTGTCAACAAGCAGCACATAACCTCAAAATTAGAAAAAAAAAACAGTTACTGATACATGACATTTCACATAAGGTTATGTACACATTAATGTGATTCACACTAAATCACTATGTATTATGCATACCTTGCAGATGCATCATGGGAAGTTTGACATAACATTAGTATGCCAGAATATCATAGGGCTACAATTCCAAACCTGCAGAATGAAATATGTTAATACTATTAATGGAGACATAAATGTTGAAAGTAATAGAACATACTTCTCTTTCTCTCCAGGCTTCCCTCAAGCCTGTGCATGCATGTTATTCACAGAGCTGTCTTCATGGCATGATCTTTAGCAGCTGCAAACATAAAGAGATATAAAGTATTACAGCAAGAAAAGGATTGTTTTATACTAGTACATAATGAGTGCTGTGTACAACAAAACAACAGTGAAAAACATGGTCATTAATACATTAGCAGGCAGTGCTACACAATACAATATTTAATTTTGCATTTTCAGTTATTGATGCTTCAACCTCAGTAAAGTGCACACATGAGTATAATTACTTACAAACTGGAGTAAGCTAGGTTTCAACCTACAACTCTCACTTATGCTCATACTACAAGCCACTACCTGCCTAGTTAATCAAGCTTTGCTGTAATTGCAAAGAGTGATGGAAATCAAACACCTTACATTTGTGATTATGTAGGTAAAGCATTGCACACTAACAAGTTTACCAATCTAAGATGAAACTATGGAAGTGTACATATATACCTAAGCATGTGGATGAGGACCTACAAATGTACACAGTTATTGTTGCTGAACTTATGTGGTGTTATGAAATAAATTAAATGTGTACACATGTATTTGATGACTAATACCTTAGTGTTGCAACCTTCCTGCATGTACATATGCATAAATACAAATAAATGCCTATGTAGGTGAACATAGATGGATATGTACATACATATGTTAGCCAAACATAAATGTGTGCGTATATATGTCATGAGAAATAAAAGAGAATTACAAGTGCCACTGTGTGCAGTACATATGCTGCTATAGTCATAGGTTCATAGGTTGTTGCTAGGCTGATGACCACTAGAGATCTATCAAGCCTAGCTTTACACCCCAAACTATTTGGGTCCCAAGTATCATATGGGGGGGCATGTTAGTAGGAAGGTAGCAAAAGATTTGTAGGATGGGTGTCAGGATAATACTTTTCTTATTGATGGTTTCTGTCCATAAGGAACATGAAGGTTTTGTTTGAATAAAGTCAGGGATGAACTCTGTTTTATGTGGATGGGGAACCTACTCCATAGTGTGGGGATCCCTTGGGACACATATCTGTCTCTCCACCACATTCCATTTATGTCACAAGTGAAGTTCAGATCCCTGGATATAGTGTTTCTGGTGGTGTTTGTTTTGCACATGTGCAAAGATTTATCAGGGCTGGGTCTGAGGAAGCCCTGTAAGCCAGGTAAAGATCTACTCTCAGCAGCCTAGGAGACTGAATATAAAGACAGAGCCTTTAGGCGATCAGTGTAGGACAGGGTATTCATGCCCTGAATTCTCTTGGTGAGAAACCTTTGTGAGCATTCCAACTGTTGCAAGTATCTGGTTAGATGGGAACACTTCACATAATCGAATTACTGAAATCTCGAATTGCATATGGTCGAGACCATATGATTGAGATTTCAGTAAATCGAATATGTGTAGTGTTTAAAAATAAGAGTTTACTTACCTTAATACATTGCGTGCACACAGAGGCAAGGATTCTTGTATGCTCTGTGTGTATGTAATAATTAATTTTTTTTGCGGTGTTGACAGGAAATGAGAAATCTCCCATTTTGCGCTTCCGCATACAGCGCAAGACGGGAGATTTCCCATTTCCCCACTGTAGCGTGATCTTGGAGTTGGTACATTTAAGTAGGGGGTGCAGGGGGGAGAAGCCCCCCTGCAAAAGCAAAGTTTGTCTTTTTTTTTTGTTTTGTTGGTTTCGCTTCAGAAGTTTGAGTTTCCGAAACTCGATCTTTTGGTTTTGGTTATTTGCAGTTCGAGATTTTGTTAATTCGAGCTTCTGAAGTGAATCCGGTTAGATACATACCAAAGGGGGCATTGTATTCAATGATAGATCCGATAAAGGCTGAGTAGAGTGGTATTGTAACTTCCTTGGGCCTGGATGCCATACCTTTACCTATAAGGTGGGTGACATAGAATGATTTTCTTATTGTTTAGGTTACATGTTGGTCAAAAAACAGATTATTGTCTACATATGTTTCCAGATCCATTACTACTGGGTTGACTCTTAGGGGCATTTTATCAATGGAGTAATTAACTTGCATTGAGAGTTTCCCAAAGGGAATTATAATGCATTTTTTGGCATTGAGTTTTAGGCCATGGCTCTGGCACCAGTCATTTGTCTGTGTTAAACCCACTTGTAAGATGTCTGTGCTTTGGGGGAAATCTATAATAGCTCCCAGTTTACAGTCATCTGTAAACTTGGTTAGTCAGAGGCGTTTAACATTAGCCTTGATTGATAAAAAGTAGATGCCAAACAGGAGCGGGCCCAGCATGTAGTCCTGGGGTATTCCATAAGTGACCGGTCTCTTGCTGGAGGTGATCTCACTGATCCCAACTTCTAGGTCTTGTCTGTGAGCCAGCATGTTATGCAAGGGTTTACTACCAGCTCAGAGAGCTTGTCAACAATGCCTGAGTGGGGTATTGTATCAAATGCCTTTGCCAGGTCAAGATACGCATTATGCAATGTTTTACTCTCACCCATTGCCTTGGTGACCATCTCAAAGAAGTCTACCAGGTTAAGTAGTCATGCAACTCCCTTAGCAAAGCCAAATTAGGATGGGTCCAGTGTTTTTAGTTTGCCAGTGTCCTTATTTATCATTTCCATTATAACTAATTTCAAGGCTTTGCATATTTAGCTTGTTAGACTGATGTGTCTGTAGTTTCCTGGGTTGGTTAATGGTTGACCCTTGTGGAGGGAAATGACTGTTGCAGTTGTCCATTCATTTGGAACATATCCAGTATCATAGGTTCTTAGGTTCATAGATTGGTACTAGGCTATTGGCCCTAGGGCCTATACAAGCCTAGCCATAACAATTCCCTGGCTATTTCTTCCCACAATATTTACTTCCCTTCAAGGATGAAGTTGAATAGTGCATCAAGTAGTCCAGAGGGGTCATGTTTTATACTCTTCTGGAGGCAATCAGGGATGTTGTTGTTGGGACCCATGGAGGTGGTGTTCTTGGCTTTAGTGAGTGCTGCCAGCACCTGGTCCCTGCTGATAGCTGAGGGAAGTATGATGGAGGGGGTTTCACCTGGTGGAGCTAGTGGGAGTGGGGTTGAAGTTTGAGCTGAATTTATCAGCCAGTAGATTTGCTATGTCACCTTGACTGGTGTAGGTGGTAACATTCATCACCAGTTCAGTACACTGTTGTGTGTTATGTCTAAGGTTCTGGTTGTAGCTGAAGAAGGCCTTCAGATTGTCCTTAGCCTACAAGGCTATTCTGATCTCATAGTTGGCCTTGTTGGACTTAATTAGACCTCTAAGTTTCTTGTTTGGTTGTATAAGAGAGCACTTGTCTTTAAGGGAGTTGTTTTTCCTGATTTTGTCCATGAACCTTCTTCTTTTATAATATACCCTGTTTAGGTGAGGATTCCACTAATGGGGTTTGTTTTTAATGTTGGCTTTGGGTTTATTACTGTAGGTATGGCAGTCTTTATGCAGATTCACATGTTTGTATAGTGACTTTGTGAATAACTCTGCATAGGTAGCTATGGTCTTGGGGATGGAGGGGGCCTTGAATTTTGACAAATTCTTACTTTATAGGATGTAATTTGGCTTGGAGTAGTTCCTAACTGTTGCTGGTTTAGCTGGATTTTCTGGGTTGATTTTTACTTCAGAATGAGACAGCTTTGTAATCTGATCTCACTAGTGAGTATGTGACACAGGGGTGGGGTGAGTACCAGATCCAGTATTTTTAATCCTCTAGTTGGAGCATGCACTATCTGTTCCAGGGATTTTGTGTTAAAAAGTCCAGGAAACATTGTGCCTGTGAGTTTGAGGCAGTGTACATTTCCCAGTCTATAGAGGGGTAGTTAAAGTGATCCATGAAAAGGGTGTTTGGTTGGATGGTGAGTGCCTCTAATAGATTTAGGTAAGAATTGGAAGACTCGAGGGGCATAGAGGGTGACCTGTAGCTAGCCATGATATGGTGAGGGGACCTTACCTATGGTGACTTGCATATGGATGAGTTGCATGGTATCATCCTATTTAACCAACTTGGAGGTGTGTTTGTTGCTGACATAGAACATAGATGAAAACACTTCCACCTTTGGCCCCAATCTGTGCTGTTGGTGGTCTAAATGTGTGGAAGGCACTGTACCCTTGCACTTCTGAAGTACTTTCTATGCCTTTAAACTAAATCTCAGTGACAGTACAGATGTCTACATTTTCCAGAGTGAGGAGGGCTTGAAGGTTATGGAGTTTTCTGTTTAGGTTCTGAGCATTGAGCAGTAACACCTTAAGACTGTTTGTAGACTTTTTCACTATGTTGGTAGCGCTGTCTTTTTGGCATTGCCTAAAAAGGCACTAAAGGGGTGAATAAAGTGGGTCTATATTAGAACACTGAACTTTCAAAATTTAGAGTGTTATAATATCGACCCGTTTTCAGTGAACGCTGAAAATATCAAAGAAACAGAAAACCAAATTTTTCCTAGGGAAAGAATTTGGTTGTCTGTTTCTGTTGCTTCGGTATTTTCAGCGCTGTGGTGAAAAGTTGTGGGTTGGGTTCAGGTAAGTGTGCGATTGTGTGGATGTGAGGGTTAGGGCAGGGTAGGTGAGTTAGGGTTAGGGCGTAGGTGAGGTGACTGTGCGATAGTGATGGACCTTTGGGTTAGGGTTTGGGTTAAGGTAAGTGGATAGTTAGTGGTGTATGTATAGTTTAGTGTAGGGTTAGGTGTAAGAGTTTAGGTGTATGTGTGTGGATTGCTGTTTGTTTGTTGTGCTTGTGTTGTGTGTATGTGTTTTGGAACAGCAAATTTGTTCCCTAGGAAAAAATTTGCTGTTCTGTATGTTCGATGTTTTAAATTTTCGATTAATAGGGTTCGATATTAGAACACTCGAACTTTTGAAAGTTCGGTGTTCTAATATAGACCCAATAAAGTTTTACCCAATATCGGAAAGCCTAGGGGTGATGCATGCAACCCATCCATAACAAAGCAACTTGGTCTTCTGACCATCTTCTACCATGCTGACAGCTATTAGAACCCTCTGGAGTGACATCAGAAACTAAGCAAATTATTAAGATCAATAACTTTGTGTTCATGCTGTGGCATTATCCTTGGTGAAGGTAAACTGCTGCTCAGTGCAAGGCTGATACCTATCTGTGATGCATATTCTAGAGATCCATTATGTATCTTTTCATATAGTCCAGTGAAGTATGTCTCAGGTTATTCACACCCACATGGACTATCATAGAATCATACTGGTACCTGGAGTGCAGTAACTTGAGTACATGTGTGATGTTGTGGATCCTAGCGCTAGATAGGCAACTAACTATTATCTTCTCCTTCTCCAACTTGATAAGTGGAGCATCTGTGTGTCGCACAATGGAGTCCTCAATGATAAAAGTATTAGGCAATGTGCATGCTTGCCCTATGGGTTTTCCACTTGGGGACCATTAGGTTTAGGCTTATGTGAGATGTTTGGTGTTGCTTTTTGTGTGTGCTTTACTGATTGCTGAGAAGCAGTGCTGCCATTAGGTGGCTTTGGAGGTGTTTGAGATTTGGGAAGGTTTCTTTAAAACACCTCGGTATAAGACAATCTGTGTGTATGGTGAATTATATATGTGAGGGACATAGTGTGGGCATTCCCAACAACCTCATTTATATGTGAGATTTTTTCCTCCAAGGAAGTTGTGTATTTACATCTCTCGCATACCATATTATTTTCTTTAATGACTAACTGGTTGTCTGAGAACGAGACAACTGCTGTATTGCCTTATGATGTCCCAAATCTACCAAGTTAGCCACAGAGACATTTGAAAATTGCATATCCATGTTGTATGGTTCTGTAATAAGGTTAGCTGTTTGGGATTAAGAATTGGATTTTAACAGGGTTCTCCTAGAGTAGTTTCTGGAGTTAAGGGCAGGATGTTATATAATGCTTGGATATGGTAGTGCTATTCAATGTATAAGCTAGCTGCTGTAAGCTTATTTCTGGTCATTGCCAAACCATTTAACAGGTTTCAGATCTAATCCTAACTTTACAGGTAACATTTACTGTCCAGGCTTTGCTACTATACAGGACACTGCTAGCCACCATGGACTGGACAGTTCTGCACAGAGAACCAAGCTTGAAAACTGACTGCTATGCCCTAACCAATAAACAGCCACACTTTGTTTCCTGCAGTATTTCCCAACTCAGAAAGGCCAGGTATATACCTTCTGCCACAACATGTCTGATCCTGAAATTTCTTAATGTAAAAGCACAGCAAAAGCAACTCTCAAGTGCAGATTAAACAACAACCACCAAACAATTAAATCTCTGGCTAATTCGCCCTTCTGCAAAGAGATTTTGAGGCATGCAGACTACAAAAACCAACAAACAGAGAAATGACTATCTTTGCCACAAAATTAAATAAATGCTTTAAAATGCTCAAAAACAGTACAAGTGCAGTTAGTCAAGAAAATATTCCTATCTTAGCTTGGATATTGCTAGATGTAGTTAAAATTGTGGAAAAGCATTGCAGAGTTCTCTAAAAAGTGAACATTTCATATCACAGTGTACATTATATATCCAAATTGTATTGTGTGACATGAAATATTGACAGCCGTAACATAACTGCATAATACATTGGAACAAAAACATTACCTCTCAGAACACATTTTCTGTAAGTCAGGCATGGCTGTGAACAAATATTCAAGCTGGCCAATTATGCACAAAATGTCTTTGATGGGATTTGAACAACAAAACTATGTAATTGTGACTACATGTTATCATATTGCTTACAGTGATACCCCTAAGTTATAACAGTTCACATATTTGATATACATCATTTAGGGTAGTCATTTGTGGTGTCATCATTCTCACAAAGTAGAGGCATGTTAACATGCAATACTGTCATTTATACCTAACAAGTTTGTACAGTACATTAACCATGAGTAAAAGTTAACATTTAATTCTAAGCAGACATAACCATGTCATGTCCGTGTGTAAAGGGAATATATGTACATTATTGTACACATATATTGTAATACAGAATATTCCAGAATCTGTGGATAATGACAAAACACACATTTGTCACTGGTATAAAACAAACCTGTGTCTGTACACTGAGTTTAACTTTCCATAATTTGCATTAAAACTTCTGTCTGTGCGTGAAACACATAGATGTCCATTTAAGGAATGAGTGTGCAGTTGTAGGATTCATACCTACATATGCAAAGTAGGAAGGAGGGCAGTTAATGACTCCACACAGAGTGCTAAACCTACAGCCATCAACACAGTATGTATAAGGATTACAGATCCACACTTCTTGCACTTGCATTGTGTTTATAGCATTTACATATATTTCAGCCATGATGACCTGCATTGTTCTTATATTCATTATTTATTTATTTATTTCACATTTGTTAACCGGGTTAGTCCAAATGGGTTTGCAAACAAACCCATTTTCAGTGGAGACCCGAGGTGAAAAGCCCCATCAAACATGAGTAAAGATAAAGTGACAATATGCAAATGTTAAATAACAATCACAATACAAAATAATTGTAAAAAAGAAAAGGTTATTAACTATTTGCATTGGACTGATAGTAAGCAACCCATTTTCAGTGGAGACCCAAGGGGAAAAAGCCCTAGCAAAAATAAACATACAGGGCAAAAACTATTAAAAATAACAATGCAAATACGAAATTAATTATAAGGAGAAAAACAAAAGAAAAAATTATGAACATTAAGGGTTGCACTGAATAGCAGTGGTCTAAATTTACTAGATATAAGAGTAAAAACAAAAAGATAATTGTTCAAAAGAAGGAAAATGTACAGACCGATAGAAACTGGGTGGGATATAAATAGTGTGGAGAATGGGAGGGGGAGAGAAAGGAGGGGGGTATAGTAGGGTTATAATAGTAGAGCTGAGGGTTTAGGAGGTTAGTTTAAGCAAAAGTTACTAACAGAGATAGAAAGTTCGACTTTTTTTCTGTTTCTTTTTATTAAACTGATAAATTAAACAACTGGATTAGGAAAGACTGTTGTGAATTTTAAATTAGAGTTAACTAATGCATGCATTACTCAGCATTCACACATGCAGCAGTATTAACAGAAATATACTGTGTGATGTTTCTAGAAGCTTTGTGGATAACAGAGGAATGCTTAGACATCCATGGCCCAAGTGCTATAGGTGTCAATCAATGCACCACGGCTAGATGTGTAAAAATCTTTAATGTATAAGTTACCAAACAAATATAGATTTTCCATATGTGATGTGCAATATTAAATGTATTACTGCCAATAATTTCTCCAAAATAGGGCTCACTAGAATTTGAACCCACACATGGCAAACAACATTCACTTCACTAAATTGCCTAATCAGTTGAGCTAATGGATATCACATTTCTTGAATGTTCAAAAAAACATATATTATGGAATAACAGTCATAATAATATGATTGAAGTCTATATAAATATACAGCTATAATAGACAGTCCTGCATATAGCAAAGGATAACTTCAGAATGTGTCAACACGTGAATGTAAACTTTAATGATTAAAAAACAATAATACTGAATATAAATTAGTGTTATTATTTGGAATACACTTGGAACAAAATTTATCACCTAAACACATATACGTACTATATACATATATTATAATGTAGATCTTAATGTGTGGAGTAATTAACTTACTGTAACCATCAGGTGGCTGGTGTAGGACCTCTACAACCCTAAGGTGAAGATCCTCTGCATCCCTCCAATATAGGTCATCATAGTGGTGGCAGATCTGCATGCCAGTCCTGTAGGTCCCATTTTGTCCATGGTGCTCCTTTGCTATCCAGTTCCTGACATCAATTGTCGCAAAGTTCCTGGGGCATGCTCACATCCTCTGCTCATGTCCAGCATAGACAGTGAGCATCTGAGTCATCTCCTCGTCTAACCAGGTCAGTGTCCAGACTCACTGAAGCCTCCTTTTGGTTGACATTCTCCATGTGGTTTGAGAAGCCTTTCTTCAAATGCCTTCTGAAGAATGCTATCTGAGGTCCCACTCAGTCTGCAGATGGCAATAGTATGATAAGAATATGTACTAATGTTACATTTAAAGTTGGTGCATATTGGATGTTAGCAGATGCTTGGAGTGCATATGGCATGTGTTACAGATATTCACATTTACTGGTACCTGTTGAGCACTGTCCACTTATGCCAAGCTATTGGTTAATGCACAGAGATTCAAGAAGTTATGCAGATGTTCGCTGATGTGATCCCAAAATACTGAATCCTAATGGCCCTCAATAATTATGTATGGTGCAAATGATACTTAAAAGTTGTGTGTGCTTAGCTAACCTTGCTCTGAGATACAGCTGAATGACAGCTAGCATCCAAAGGTAAGCTATCACCTGCCTGCATCGCTGTGGTGGAATACACTGCTATTATCACTTACCCATGTTCATATTATGCTACATAAACAACTGAAACATGTTTTCATGCATACATTATGTGAAATTCTCTGCATTACAGTTTGTCTGTTACATAAAAGATGGGGCTAGGCTTCCCATACATGCATGCATATGGGTACATCTCCATCACTATCAAGGAGGTCTTTCCCATATGCAGTTTGTATGGCTACAAGCAAACCAGCACCAATGAAATACAGATATAGCTGTAATCTACATATATCAATAGTTATTGAAGATTAACCTTTAATGTCTGATTAACCTATAATGTCTGATGTATGTTTGTGGACAATGATACAAAAAAATGAATAAATTCTCTGCAAACCACGTCAGCAAAAGAACTAATGTAGCATAAAATCCTTTATTTTATTATGCGACTTAACAATTTCACTTAAAAGCTTCATCAGGCATGCAAACAGTAAGAAAACCAATGACAGAAAGATTTAAATAGTTTAAAAAGTCATATGATAAAATCACATGATAAAATTAAACTCTTTGTTGTAGTTGCTTCAAAAAGGGCTTTAAAGTTACAGATTTGTTTAAGCCTAGCAAGATGTGAACTTTAAGCCTTAAAATCCACTTGTATTCTTCCAGTTCAGTATGTTGTATTATATCATCACCAGGTAAAGATTAACTTATTTGTGATAAAATCATAAATTTAAAATAATGTGTAGTATCACTATTAAAATATGTTTGTAAAGTGCATTAGTGCTCAACTTTTTATTAATTTCAGACAGATGACTACTAATATGGTCTTTAAGTCTTCTGTTGGTTTTTCCAACATAATATGCCATGCATAATAGCATTGCATAATTGACAGGTAGCTGTTACTGGCAAGATAGTTAATGTACATGTCTATGGTAACTGTGGTTCAAGGAATGTTATATATTTAGCTACCTGTCAATTATGCAATGCATATTATGTGGAAAGACAAGCAGAAAACTTAAAGACCGTATTAGTAGTCATCTGTCTGAAATCAATAGAAAGTTGAGCACTAATGCACTTTACAAACATATTTATAATAGTGACACTACTCATTATTTCAAATTTATGATTTTATTGCAAATAAGTGAATCTTTATGTGGTGATGATATAATACAACATACTGAACTGGAAGAATATAAGTGGATTTTAAGGCTTAAAGCTCACATCTCACGAAACTTAAATTAATTTTGCATCTTTAAAGCCCTGTTTGAGGAAACTACAACGAAGAGTTTAATTTTATCATGTGATTTTTATCATATGACTTTTTTAACTATTTTAATCTTTTTAACTGAAATTGTTAAGTCACATAATAAAGTAAAGGATTTTATGCTATATCAGTTCTTTTGCTGATGTAGTTTGCAATGACTTTATTCATTTTTTTCTATTTATATTCCATATATTCACTGGATTTATCACCAGACTACATATTTGCCATATTTTGTGGAGAATGATGACGTACGGGGTTGTCGGCAAATTGCATGTTCATGAATTTATGGATACTCTCTGATGCTTAATCACATAGTAGTAGTTGTGATTACATTCAATGGCATATAGGCAACATCAGAATGGCTTAGCATTTACATTGTTTGTTGTTATTATATGTAACCACAGCTGCATAACTGATCATTTTCATAATCTGATTTTTTACTGCCTCGTTTCTATATAATTTTCAGAAGTTATGTTGTTTACCATATCATGACAGTCACATTTGTGATGCTGTCTGACACTGACTGTGATAATATCTGTAATGCATCCTACATGCTTGTGATAGGATTTATAGCTGTGTTTGGATGTGCATATTACTGTGGCAACAACAATGTTATAGTACTGAAGTTGTGACACATTGGTTATGTGTTTGGCTTTTCCTTGTAATAATATCCACTGACATGGGTTTAAATCGCACCTCTGCATATATAATATGGTCAAGTGTGGAATAAATTGATAGCTATGCACATGTATGCTGATGATATTCAGGCATATAGATCAGCTATTCAGGCATGCATTGTATGTTCATTCCACTTAGCTTTACAAGATGGTGATACAGATGACAAGGATTGATTTACATAGCTACAAACTGTAAATGAGAGGCAAGGAATTCACTAACATATCCTTTGAACATTGTCTTGTCAATCTTGTGAACCCCTGTATAAACTCTAAGTAAGCAATAATGCCCAACAGGGTGGGTGTTACTGTGTAAATAATGCCCACCCAAAGGTGTTATGAGGCCTGACACATCACTGTTAGTGTATGACCCCAGAATTCAGATTATGTTTGTGCTCATAAATTCCCATACAGTGCATAGGCCTAAATTTCTTTTGGTACTGGCCATTTTACAGCTACCTTCACATACTAGTTATCTGCATGATGATATCCTACCTGTATAATGACACCTTCTGTGGTGCACACCTCCTGCATGCCACACATATGCCAGTGTGGTCCTCTTTGGTGATGTACCTTGCAGGGAGATTTTCTGTAGTGATGTTTCCTCTGTATACATCCAGATGTGTCCCTTGCTACATTTTGTGTACATGGTCTTACAGGTAACTCATATGCTTCCCCTTTGTATGATATTCAATGTGGACAATAATGGTTTCCTTCCATTAGTCATGCTCTGTGCTGCTGTTGTGGGACACCATTATGTGAACATCACTGTTTTGTCTGTGTGCATTTGTACATTTGGCTTGTCATGACTCAAAGGTGTGTGTCAGATGCTGCCATGTTGCTTGAGCTAGTACATCCTCAGTTGCCCGTGCCAATTTCTTCTCACCCCTGTGTCCTTCTCACCATCTTGTGGCAGGTATGATAGTTCAACATCAGACATCTGGGGTTCTTGGGATATGTCACCCACACCTGTGGCTGGTAGGCCACCGCAATTTGATGTTGTCATGTTGTGTAGCATTGCACACAGTGACCTTGTTATTCCTTTCCTGGTGTGCATTGGAGTGCACCCGTGGATGGGTCCAGACATCTGAATCTTGCTTTCAGTATGTCAGACACATGCACTGTAGTGTTTCGTGAAGTGGTGTGTGCTGTGTTGTATATGTCCTCAGCAGGGGTTGATGAGGCTTTCTATGTTGTCATTGGCTATGACTCCAGTAGAAAACCACAGCCACCTGTTTTTAGGTAGGTGAGAAGGAATATTTGCTCAACTTGCTTCCTGTTGCAGTGCCTGACTAGTGCTTATCTTACAATGTTGATCATGTGCTTACCTAGTAGGATCCCCTCCGGTATTTCATCATGTTGTAAAGCAGACCTCAGGGCACTTTCCCTCCAGACTGCTGTATCATGTACACTGCCAGGGTGTGTTGCCATGATATTAGTAATGAGGTCATCGCAGAGCACACAACCTGACAATTGAGTGATAGCCACCCCTTTCTATTGAAGTACCATTCAGCATCAGGTACAACTGGAGTTTTGATTGGGACCATGGGTGCAGTCTATTGCACTGAGGACATGGGAGAAGTTGTCAAAGACATAGAACTGTTGAATGACAGTTCTGTGCTCCAGGGTTGTCTGTGGGAAGTGGATATATTCATCCACCTTGGTGCCCATTGCTATCAGGAAATGTGAAAGGATGTGACTGGCAGCTGTCTGGGACACTCCTACAGCATCTCTCAAATGCCAATGAAATGTCCCAGAGGCTAGTATACTTAGACTCAGGCACACATTTGTTTCTATCGACAGTAGGTTACTCTGCAAACTGCAAGCATACATGTGGGGTGCACACATCCTGCGCACAGCCTGCACCAGCTCTCTAGCTAATCAGTTTCTATCTATTATTTCCTATTCAGAGAGCTGGCTTAACTGTAGTCTGGCTGTCTGTCTTCTGCGATGCTTTTGCAGACAGTCCTCCACTGTGGTTTGCAGTACCCCAGCCTGCTTTAGTGTATTATATGTCAGTTGCATTTTTTTAAAGTCAGGTTTACAAAATCTGCTGGATTACTATAAATTTGGCCTTTGCCAAGTGCTTCCGGAAATTTTCTAATTTGGCTACTGTGCACAGAGTTTGCAATTATCCTAAGCAGATAATTACTTGGTCTTGTTTTAGTATACGTTATGAAATCACATTCACCATTGACACGCTGATGTCTTCCCTTGATGTGCTGCTCTTTCTGAAACTATCTTTTGGAATCTGACCTAGTTTGTCAAAATTTTTTTTCAGGTGGAGCATCTTGCATTGAAAATTATCATGTAATGACTTAGTAGTGACACCACAGTGTAAGTTAGAAACTGTACCTCTAAACATGTGTTTTTCAGTGTTATTTATAATGCTTTGTAATGGTAATGTAAATTATTGCCCAATAGCCACCATACCATTTGGAGATGTGTTTATAGTAACAAATTTAATAAGCAGTTATGTATTTATTTATTTGCAAAATCACTTGCAACTTTAGCAAGAGTAACATAATAAGAAATTAAATTAATTGTAAAACAAAGCTGCTTCTGAAAGTGACCAATGCACTTTCAAATGAATTCCAGAAATGTTAGCTGATCTAAGTATCAGTAACCATGTGCCATGTTATTCACATATCAATCAAATATGAGAAATATTAACAGCAGAAGAGAATGGAAGCCTTTAGATAATGGACTTGATCCAGTCTTGACTTCAATATTTAATAAGAAATTGTCTGCAGTTAAGATACCCTCATCTTGAAAAATGAGTAGAGTATCCTATATAATGCAGCCTTTAAACGTAAGTCACAGGAAAATCAATTGCAGTATCTTATGGGCAGGTAACTCTACTGGGTCATACATGTGTTAGACAGTTGTTGATCATATCTTACCTATCATTAACAGTTCATTTAACGGTGCCTGTGTGCCCAGCCTATGGGACTTTTCTATTACAGTTCCTCTGCAGAAAAGCAGAAACTCAACTGATTTCTCAAACTACAGTCCTATCACTCTCGTCTTACAGATTTTTTTTCATAAACAAGTACTGTACTACTGATTTGCCAACAGATATTAAAAAAAAAGTAATAGTATAGATACTGGAAAAGTAGTAGTATAGATACTGGAAAAGTAATAGTATAGATACTGGAAAAGTAGTAGTATAGATACTGGAAAAGTAATAGTATAGATACTGGAAAAGTAGTAGTAGTATAGGAATCAAAGAGGTAGTAGTAGGTATGCTGGCTAAGTACTAGTATAGGTACTGGCTAAGTAGTAGTAGTATAGACACTGGATAAGTAGCAGTATAGGTACTGGCTAAGTAGTAGTAGAGACACTGGATAAGTAGCAGTATAGATACTGGCTAAGTAGTAGTAGTATAGACATTGGATAAGTAGCAGTATAGGTACTGGCTAAGTAGTAGTAGAGACACTGGATAAGTAGCAGTATAGGTACTGGCTAAGTAGTAGTACAGACACTGGATAAGTAGCAGTATAGGTACTGGCTAAGTAGTAGTAGAGACACTGGATAAGTACTAGTATAGGTACTGGCTAAGTAGTAGTAGAGACACTGGATAAGTAGCAGTATAGGTACTGGCTAAGTAGTAGTATAGACACTGGATAAGTAGCAGTATAGGTACTGGCTAAGTAGTAGTAGAGACACTGGATAAGTAGCAGTATAGGTACTGGCTAAGTCGTAGTACAGACACTGGATAAGTAGCAGTATAGGTACTGGCTAAGTAGTAGTACAGACACTGGATAAGTAGCAGTATAGGTACTGGCTAAGTAGTAGTACAGACACTGGATAAGTAGCAGTATAGGTACTAAGTAGTAGTACAGACACTGGATAAGTAGCAGTATAGGTACTGGCTAAGTAGTAGTAGAGACACTGGATAAGTAGCAGTATAGGTACTGGCTAAGTAGTAGTACAGACACTGGATAAGTAGCAGTATAGGTACTAAGTAGTAATACAGACACTGGATAAGTAGCAGTATAGGTACTAAGTAGTAGTACAGACACTGGATAAGTAGCAGTATAGGTACTAAGTAGTAGTACAGACACTGGATAAGTAGCAGTATAGGTACTGGCTAAGTAGTAGTACAGACACTGGATAAGTAGCAGTATAGGTACTGGCTAAGTAGTAGTACAGACACTGGATAAGTAGCAGTATAGGTACTGGCTAAGTAGTAGTACAGACACTGGATAAGTAGCAGTATAGGTACTGGCTAAGTAGTAGTACAGACACTGGATAAGTAGCAGTATAGGTACTGGATAACTAATAGTATCTTCTTCTTCTTTTGGCTTTTCCCAGTTAGGGGTTGCCACAGCAGATCACCTGTCAGCTCATGAATGGCAGTGGAGTTTTATGGTGTCAAGTTGCTAGCCCAGCACCCAACCTTCCACAGAAGGCACACACACACACACAGACACACACCTAGGGCCAATTTAGAGTGTCCAGTCCACCTACAGCATGTCTTTGGGATGTGGGAGGAAACCAGAGCACCCAGAGGAAACCCACACGACCACAGGGAGGACATGCAGACTCCACACAGAGTGCACCCCAGCCAAGGATCGAATCGGAGAACCTCTTGCTGTGAGGCGACAACACTAACCGCTGCACCACCGTGGCCACCCTGGATAAGTAATAGTATAGGTACTGGAAAAGTAATAGTATAGATAGTGGATAAGTAGTAGTAGTATAGATACCTGATGAGTAGCAGTATAGGTACTGGATAAGTAGTAGTATAGGTACTGGATAAGTATCAGTACTGATACCAGATAAGTAGTATTATAGGTGCTGGATAAGTAGCAGTATAGGTACTGGATAAGTAGTAGTATAGGTACTGGATAAGTAGTATTGTGGGTGCTGGATAAGTAGTAGTATAGGTACTGGATAAGTAGCAGTACTGATACTGGATAAGTAGTATTATAGGTGCTGGATAAGTATCAGTATAGATAACAAAGTCCCTATATTATAGACAGCTAGTAAGACTTTATCTAGTGTTTTTTGTATAGATATACAGATCTCATTTTTGCCAACATAGCTTTTAGATAACCATTGTGGTGTGTGCTATACATAATGACATATTTTCAGCTTGATAACTTGTAGTTATATAACAAAAGTAACCCAATATAATTTTAATAAATTCTATGTCATTCTTCAGTGGTTTGATCCTAGAGCTTGCTCCATTACCTTATGCCATCTCTGGTAGTTAGGTAAATAATGACAAATGCTAAATGATAGTAAATTTAATTTACAAAAAATATGTGGTCATACCTCCTTCTATTTTTTCTATAGCCAATGCCTCCATCAGTTGAAGAAAATTCATGAAAAATATGCATGGAAGTTCTGTTAAGATGCCAAAACCCATAGAGAGATGTTTACTTACCTAAGTATTATTATTTACATAGGGACTGCATAGGAGGTCAGTCATGCAAGCAGTGGCCTGAAGGTCTCTTTATGCATACATTTTACAAGGAAGAGTACTTTTATCAAATCAGGTAGTATGTATGTGTACATGAGATTACCTCAATGGTTTAAATGCTTTTCCATCTACACCACACGCCAGACTTTCTTTTTCATCTGTCAAGTTGAGAATGTGTTTCATAGCAACAGCAATTTCTTATTTAATTATCAGCAATGAAGAAGTTGTACATTGGCTCCTGTCAGATGAACCCTGAAGCTCTCAAGGTACAAAACCTGATAGCATATATATATATATATATATAGGCAAGGAATGGAGTTTTCCTTTAATAATTTTGGTTGCAACTTGAATACTAGCAGTTAAATAATTCTGGAATGTAAGACAAAGCCTTTATTAATCATCCTGGCAATTATTATCCTCCTGATATAACTGATACTGCTGCGTCTTATGAACAATCTCTTTTTTTTATTTCCTTTAATGTAGAGGTAGAATTAATTCTCTTTGTTTTCATGTCTTCAAGTTAAGCCTCACATGTGTTATAATGTTACTTAGTAATTGTATTGTGTTTGATATTGTTTTGAAATTGTTGTTATCCGGTTGGTATAATTTGCAGTAGAAAATGTAGTTTGTATATATGTACGTAGCTAGTTCAAAGATGCAGAGGTAAACTGAAAACCTGTGACATAAAAGATCCTGCTTTGAGATCAAGTGCAAATCGTTAGTAGTAAGGGCCAGGGCAAGTAGGATAGGATGTGAGTATGACAGGCATACCTTGCTGGGCTATCCGTGGGATAGGTATTAGGATGCAGTAAGGCTCATGTGATCTAATGAAAAGAAGACATTTGGCTGGAGAGATTTTCAGTTCAAATGGCACACTGTATAGCCATATGTACAGCATGTTGAATGGGGAAGGGTACTTAATATCTGTTAATAGTGTTTTACAGTTCACTACCTGATAGGATAGTTCGACAAGTCAAGATAGCATTTTATAGCTCCACCTTCTTCCTGGAAACACCTTGTTCCACAAACCTTTCCACTAGTTGCAGTGAAAAGGATCCTCTCCCAGATGAATAAAGGGTTTGCTCTGCAAAGAGATATGTCCAATATTGTCAATAAAGTCACAATAGTGTTTCCCTTGGCTGTGGTATATTGTGGTGGTGGCCATATACCAACTGAGAAGTAAGGGAGGAGTGAGTCTAAATAGTGGTAGACATGCAACAGATCATCACTGCCCTATTCCATCTACTCCATTACGTATGTCTGCATACATTTTATAAAAATTTACACTGATGGGTGTCATGCTATAGAGCATGCAGAGACAATTGCAAAATATTACAACATATAATTATGTGGCACACAGGAATAAAACCCTGAATATGACACAAATTTCCTGAGATTCACCAGTGAGCCTGGCACTGAAGGAGCTGATGAGGGATGGTGGGTTGAGTGACTGTTGCCAGCTCACCTATCCTGGCAAGAAAGAGGTGGTTTGGCTATTGGTATATTGGCACCTACTAGAAACACAGAAGAAGCTAGGGATATATGGCATACTCCAATTGGGCCATGATATGTGCTTGGCTGTGCCAAGGCAACATCTTTCATGAAGTATACACAGCTACATATAGGCTCTCAGAAGAAGGCATAGTAGGTCCTAATGCTGTAACAAATGTGACAATACCATAAAATTTGTCCACCTTCCTTCTCCAACCATGCTCCCAACAAGAGGAGCATCAAGCCATGCATAATAATTTAAATGATTCTAATCACCTAATGGTACATTTAACCTTTAACCTTTAAGGTGCCATGCTGTTTTTCCTAACAAATTAACAGACAACATATTGTGCTACTTAATATGGCAAAATATGCTCTGTGGGCTCCTTACTTTAGGTACATTATATGCTGGACTTAAAACATCAGACCCTCTAGCATATTTTTCACAATCTAGGTTTACTGTCATGTCTAGTACTTTAAATACAACAAGGACATATTTGCAAGAGTAAGCAACTGCTATTTCTATCATGCTGTTCTGTCACCAGTGCCACTGGTCTCACAGAAATGACTTTTTCAATTAATACACTACATTAACAGCATCTCTATCTCCACACATTACAAAAGCATCATTCCCTCTGTTGATAAAATAAATATTTACACTCTACAGATATAGAAAGCAACCTAGGACTATTCACAAATCAACATCCCAGACCCCTAAATACCTTTAGACTGTCAGGTAGATCATAATACTGCACACAAATGTACTGAGTAATTTTAAAACAAACTTATATGAAGGAATGCCTCTATGAATAAATTATGTAACAAGAGAAAAAATGATTAATGCTTGTGAGAGGTCTCATTCTACCTACTATGGAATGAGAAGCACAATAATCGGTACTGGATATTGACTACATCACCAGTCATTTGCACAGTATCCAGTACTGCACCCAGTCATCTAATTGATCAGCTTCCTACATTCACTATGCACAGTTATAAAAAACAGCCTGCCATTACCAGAACCATATATACTAGGAGTCTGAAATACTTTTCTTCTAAAAAACTGTTACTGCTGTTTTTCCTTAAATATTTCTCTGATATCAACACTTCTGTTGACTAGTTAGGCTAAACCAAATGCCAAGGTATGTGTAGCCCTAAGAATACCAGCTACAAGTACTTTCCAAAGAGCAACTGGGGATATTGTGGGGGTCTCATAGGCATCTACGTCCAGGATACTCCACCAGTTCCTGGATGCCATGGGACCAAATGCTGAGACGCACATTAAATTCCCCAGCACCCGTGAGGAGCTTACTGGCAATATGCATCTCTTCCACCATGTAGCAGACTACCTAGAGGTACTGGGTGCTATAGACTGCATGCACATCCACATCAAAGCACCACCTGGTGACCGGGTTAGGGTCTACATAGACTGCAAGGGGTTCCACTCCGTCAGCTACCAGGTCATGTGTGGTGCCCAAGCCATTATCATGAATGTGTGTGCTGGCTGTCCTGGAAGCTATCAGGACTCCCACATCTGGCATTCCTCACAGCTGTAGCAGTGGTTTGCCAGGGGGACATCTCATATGGCCATTTAGTGGGGGATGCTGGCTGCGTACTGGAGCCATGGATGATGACACCCATCAAAAGTGCACACACACCCACACAAGAATGTCATAATGAGGCACACGCACAGACCAGGATCATTATAGAGCATGTGTTTGGGATGCTCAAGTCACGGTTCCGCTGCCTTGACATATCCGGTGGAGCCTTGCAGTACTCTCCAGCCACATGTGCACACATGGTCATAGTATGTGCCATGCTACACAATAAGTTCCTGTGGAAACAGGTGCAGCAGGAACAAAATGGGGGAGGGCCACACAGCCCCCCACCATTGCCAAGGGCTCCACAGGCACAGAGAGACTTGGAGGAGGAACATCCTGAGCCTGCCCCTGTAGGCAGATGGAGGCATGCCCAGAATGCAATGGTCTTGGTAAAGTGGCAATGCATAGCACATACACTGACACTGTAGAACCCCAGGGACTGATCTTTCTCTCTCTCACTCACACATACAGTAAAATGGATGCCAAACATCACACCACCTATACCTGACCATGTATAGGCATTGTATGTATATGCATTGTTATATAGGTATGTATATGTATTGTGTGCATCCAACAGAGTCAGCCCTCAAGCACCACCCTCACAACAGCTGCAGGCTAAAGGTAAGCCAGTCTCTGTAACAATTTAAAATACTGGGGTGGACTTTTCTGATAGCATATCTATGGTATTGATCAAGCATGTAAGGGAATGGGGTGTCTAACTGGGATATCAGTAGACAACTGACAGCTCTGTGGGACAGCAGGATGTGTATCCCCAGTACTGCCCTACCCACACCATGTAGTACCACCCTAGTCGACAAATACCACTACAGTATATGTGGTGAGCCAAATAACTGTGGGGGGGGGGTCATAGGTCACATGCATGGATGTCAAAGTGGGGGTCCCATACCCACCACCATTCCAACACAGCAGATCAGCTGTAGACAACCATATGGAAATGCCTGACAAAGGTCCGCACATGGTGACATCCATGAAATCCCCACCCACAAACTTTTACACAGTGATATCACAGCAGATCTGATAGTGGCAGTATGGCTTTGAAAGGTAAGGAGTCTGAAGCTACAAATGTCAATGCCAGAACAATCTGACCTGTGGTTGATAATGTTATGCCTATAGTCTTAACCACCACCATGCTACATGGGACCAAAATGTTTAGCAAATATCAGCACAGTCTGTGCATATATGCAATGTGTACAGTCATGTCCCCATAGTCCCATAGAAATGCAGTAACATGTTCCTAGACTTAAGCAGCATCTAGCTGTCACCCAGACTGATGGTACAATAGTAACAGAAAGCAATTTTCAGTAACACCCACAACTTACTGGTGCCATCTCATGGGGTGTCTCCTGCTGGCAGCCTGGGAACATATGGTCATCAGAATGCACTGCCCTGCTACAGATAGCCTGCATCTGTCACACCTGGCCTACAGGCCTCTGGCAAATTCCTATGGTTCACCCACAGTGCCCTTTAGGGAGTGTCATGGGGTCCACAACACCAACATAACACAGTCTACAAAATGCAAAGAAATGCCATGCTGACAAATGCTAGGAGCACACCTGCCTGCCTCAGGGAGCCAGAAATTTGGACAAAGCCACGAATAATGGGGTGATGAAGGTCCAAAGAGAAGGACACCTGTGAAATACTGCTCTAATAATGTTATAAAGTTGATGGAATGATTTGTAGTACCATGGAATGTCTGATGGGTATGAAATCTGAAACTGCAATGTCACCTATCTGTAATATCTGACTTCAACCCTGAGTGACTTGCAAAACACTTTTGCTGGAAAACCACACTTGTTTGGGTAACCAACAAGATATATGAGTCATGGATGTGGACATTATGTGATACTCTATACAGTCAACAGACAGGGCTAGGTGTTTAAACATGGGAATGCACTCACTGCAGGCAGGCCTAACCCTGGAAGACGGTGACATGTCTGCACCCACAGAACCCTGGGCCACAGCCATGGGGAGTAACATACCCCTACCTGATCACTCATCCTGTGCAACATACTCACCCCAACATGTGGCTATCCAAGCAAAATGAGGTGGGCCACACATATATGTGTGACAAACACACACCTCCAGGCTGGTCAAACAGTCTGACACACACAAGACCCTCCAAGTGCAGTCATCCATTTAGAAGAGCCCAGTGCAAAGTACTGGTAGCTATAGCCAAATATATCTGCCCAGGACACCCCCCACATATCCTATTCCCTACAAATATATCTGGAGTCTGCCTGTCACCCTGATCCTGTCTGATTTATATTACCCAACTGTGGACTGGAAATCAAACCAGGCCAGAACATAAATGCACAGAGATTCCACCATTGCAATATATCACCAAGGTGCTGGACCATTTCCACAGCACCAGCAGTCAATTGCTTGTAGGCACACCCCTCAACAGGCTGGATAGTGCAAGAATGTATAGTATTTGGCCCATAAACCTTGTGTGTGCATCATCCATCCTGTATTCCTCTGGTAAATCACTGTGATGATCTGAGGAGATATGTCACCGGGTACTGAAACAGTACATGACAGTGTCAAATGTCATATTTGACAGATGTCTACTAAAAGCAGCCCCGTAACCCTTGAAACCTATACATTGCTGAGAGGAATTGTCACAATCTGGCCCATTGTCCCCACATTTTGATAGGCTATCTCCAGATATCCTGCACCAACAGGTTGACAGGTATGGCTGTGGCACAAAACAAACAATATTGGAGTGCAACAATCCATAGAATGGAGTCTCACATGTACTATAGAAGGACACACTGGGCATGTTCATACACTTCTGTCAGTAAGATCTAGGAATGAACAGGCCTTCTCTACCCAGTGCACTTTCCATTACCCCACCTTAGCAGGCCTGAAGATATCTGTCACCATAGAAGTCACTTTTGTTAAGCCCAGTCCCATAAGCTCTGTGGCGCATGCAATAACTGCATAACAAGATAATACAAATAATGTAGTTAGGTAGGAGTTATAATCTCAGTCCTGGAAAATGTAAAAGTGTGTGTTTACAACTAAAAGCTTTTGGATCCATTCAAACTCAGTACACATCCTCTTTCCCCACTTTAGCAGTCCTGCAGATATCAATCATCTTAGAAGTGCCTTCCATCAGGCCTCAGCTCCATAAGCTCTGTGGAGCGTGCGATAACTGCATAACAAGATCTTACAAATAACTAGTTAGGTAGGGATTTTAATCTCAGTCCTGGCAAATACAAAAGTGTGTGTGTTTGCAACTAAAAGCTTGTGGGTCCATTCAAACCTAGTACACCTCCCCTTTCCCCATTTTAGCAGTCCTGCAGATATCAGTCATCTTAGAAGTGCCTTCCGTCAGGCCTCAGCCCCATAAGCTCTGTAGCACATGCGATAACTACATAACATGGTAGTACAAATAGCTAGCTAGGTAAGAGTTCTATTCTATTCTCAGTCTTGGCAAATTGTAGAGGTGTGTGTGTGACAGTTGAGTGTGCAAGACTGAGGGAGTTGTGTGGGTGTTTATAGGTGAAGCAGTTTTATGTCTTTCACACCCACAACACTTCACAGTGCCCCACCTTATCAGTCCAGATTATGTCAGTCCCTTATCAGCAACCTTGGCCAGCAGTCAGCCCAATAAGCTTAGTAGTGCATGTGATAATTGCTTAACACTATAGTACAAATGACTAGTTTGGCAGGAGTTCTACTCTTCCAGCAAATGTGTGTGTGCGTATGTATGCTTGTAAGTAGAAGTATTTTGATATATTTCCCACCCACTGCCCTACTTTATCAGTCCTGCTGATATCATTCCCCATATCAGTACCTTTGGCCAGTTCTCAACCTAGTAAGCTCTGTAGCATGTGTAGTAACTGTATAACACTGTGATACAAATCACTAGTTAGGTAGGGGTTCTACTCTCACATCTGGCAAGTGTACGTGTGTCTGTTTATAGGACAAAGTGCTTTGATAGGTTAAACACCCACTGCACTACTTTATCAGTCCTGCTGATGTCATTCCCTTTATAGGTTCACAAGTGTGTAGTAAGTAATGGCCTAGGAGCCTTAACAAGCCTAGCACATAGAAGGGCCCTGTCATTGTGCCACCCGATTGTACGTCCCAGTGCCTGTATCAAGTATAGCCACTGCAGTGATCCTTGGATTGAACTGTCTATTACTCATCCAGTCATCAAGTTTCTCTGGAACCGGGTCAGCTAGGTGCTCAGCATGACATGTATGGGAAGTGCATTCCAGGGCATGTGCAGTCTCTTGGTGAGGGACCTGTGCCACCAGCATGTTGTGGTGATTGTGGTACTGAGGTAGAGGTCTCTACATTGTGTGGTGTAGATGGATTTATATGTAGCATTTCTAAACCAGCTGAGTCAGATATGGCTTTGTAATTCAAGCACAGATTTCTGGCAATTAGGTGATATGACACAGAGAATAGCTTGGGTCTGCTGAGTCTGTCTGTGTAGGATGTGTGTTTAATGCCTAGGAACCCCTTTGTGAGGTGCTTCTGTGGCTTCCCCAGCTATAGCAGGTGTCTAGTGAGGTACATGGAAAATGGGCCATAATACTTGAGGAGTGGTCTAATGACGGAATAGTAGACAGAGATCATTACCTCTGTCTTCCTGGATACAAAATTCTTGGTAATGCAATGTGCCATATAGAAAGACTTCCTGACCACAATGGCAATGTGGTGCTTGACGGAGAAGTTGCTGACAACCTGTGTCCCCAGATCTATTATAATGCATATAGTGTTCATTCTGCTCCCATTGGTGTGGTACTTACTGGGAAATGAGTGTTTTACCAAGGGGGATGATGATGCATATTGTGGTATCAAGCTTCTGGACATGGTTTCCGCACCACTCAGTGGTCTCAGTGAAGCCTTTCTGTGGGATGTGTGCATCACTTGTGGAGTTAATGATAGCTTCCAGCTTGCAGTTCTCTGTGAACTTGGTCAGCCAGAGTTCCTCTCTCTTGAGCTGGACTCCTGAGAAGTAGATGCTGGACAGGACACTATCCAGTACCCATCCCTGTGGGACTTCACTTGTGACTGCTTGCCAGTCTGACCTGGAGTTTGCCACTGTCATACTTGTGTGTTCTGTGAACCAGTTTGCAAAATGAACAATGATATATGTGTTGATGCCTAGTTTGTGGGGTTTATCAATAATCCCTCACTGAGGGATGGTATCACAAGCTTTGGAAAGATTGATGTAGGCTGCATGCAGTGCCTTACTGTCATACACAGCCCTGGTGACTTAGTCAAAGATGTCAACCAGGTTGAGCAGGCATGATCTGCCATTCACAAAGCCAAACTGTGTGGGTCCAGAGTTAGGAGATCACCTATATCTTGGTCAATCAGGTCCCTGATCATGCGGTCCATAACCCCACAGAGTAGACTTGTCAGGCTAAGGGGCCAATAATCTCCAGGGTCTGTAGATGCTACCCCTTTATGGAGAGGGATGACTGTAGCAGTGTGCCATGCTTGAGGGACAAACCCTGAGGTGAGGCTGTGACTGACACAGATTTGGTCCAAGGTCACTTTGTATGTCATGTAGAACACAACCATGGATATGTTGGTGTCTCATGGAAGCTGTATTCTTGCCTGTGGACAATGCAGGCCTAATCTGGCCTGCAGTAATACTAGGTGCCTGCCATTCATCTGCCATTGTGATTGTACACTTGTGGGGGAAGAGAGGGGTAAAGCTGGCACTGAATATGTTGCCAGGGCTGTGGCCAATATCTGTTGTCTCAGGATAGGAATTAGCATTGTGCAGTAACTCACAGCACTTGTGTTTAATGCTGTGGAGGTTGTTGATGTAACTATCAAAGACTTTTGTGATTGTCATCAGTGTCTGCTACATTTCTGCCTTCAAAGATGCCTGTAGGGGATTTCATGAGGGATCCCAAGTTGTGTTTGAGGCTAATAAGGGGGTTCAACAGTCATGGGACACCACTTTTTTCTGCAACAGTGTCCTCCTTCTGTTGTACACTTTAGTAATGGCAGGAGACCATCACATTGTCTTCCAGTGTTTGGAGGACAGTGTCTGTATTCTTTTGGCTATGGATAGTACCATGCATTCATGTATCGGTTTGTACAGTGCATAGGTGTATGATTCAACAGTCATGCAGATATTTCCCATTGCCATGGGTGCAGTGAAGCCATCCACCCCTGATTTTATGGTTGAAAATCAGCTTTGGAGAGGTTTTGCAAGGTGGTTACCTTTATGGGGAGTGTGGCTGACATATTGAGTTCCATGTTGATTACAGCTTGTGTGGATCTCACCAGGTAGGGATTGAGAACTGTGGATGAGCAACAGTCCCATAGTAGTCAACACAGGTCAAGGTTGTTGCATCTTCTACTGGGGCTCAGTATGAGCCAGTTCAGGGCATTGGAAATGGATGAATTCCAGGAAGTGTTGGGCCACTGTACTGGTGCTTGGCTACTTTCCGCAGTTGATGGAGGGGTAGTTGAAGTCTCATACTATGTCAGTGTTGTGTTGGACCTTCATAGATGGCAGGGTGCTGAGGAATGTGCATTGACAGTCTAGGGACATACATGTGTGCCCATAGCAGGCTATGGTCTGGATTGCACTATTACCCCAAGGTAGTTGTACCGGAAGTATCTACAATGCATTATGCTGGGATACTAGAATGGAGGTGTTCCTATCCATAATGAATATGGAGACAACACCACATGTAGATGTGTGGTGTCGTCCATGTTTGGGGGTCGACAGCTGTGGCATGTGTTATGGTCTGATACTGCAGGACTGCTGTCTGCTGCTGTGAACCACCTCTCTATTATAGCAGAAATGTTAATGTCCTCCACTCTGATGAGTGCTTTGAGTGACTGCATCCTGACAGTTAGATGTCTACTATTGAGCAGCATGACCCTCAGATTGCATGCATGTCTAGCTGTTATTGTGATAATTACATTGGGAACACTGCCTAATAAGGCATTATAGGGGTGGCAAGGCACTTAGCTAGTACCTGGAAACCCAGGGCTGACAGATGTAGGACATCTGTGGCTTGTCATTGAGGTCGGTCAGTCATGTTATCCCAAGCAGAGAGATACTGGATCCCCTGAGAATGACACAAAACACATAAGCCAATGTTGCAGTCAATCATCTGTTGATAGTACTGCAGCATCATTCTGGGTGATGGCAGTATACTGCTCAGGTCTACTGTCACACCTGCCTGGGCCACATAATCAGAGAGTTCAACCATGTCTCTTGTCATGTAGTCCAGGGAGGTGTGTCCCAGGTCATTCACACCCACATGGATAGTGATACTCATAGTTGTTGTGGAGTGCCATGACTGGCTGTGTCATGTGTTGGATGCTAGCATGCGATAGATATTTGGCTGTTACCTACTCCATATTCAACTTAGTGAGTGGGATATGTGTGTGCCTCAGTATTGAGTTACCCATGATCACTGCATTGTGCAATGTGGTTAGCCTTAGGAGCTTAGGTTGAGGGGTACACTGTGTAGGTGAAATATGTGTCCCTCAACATGTGCCATGTTGTGGTGTCTGAGTGGGTGTCTGTCTTGCTGGTGTGTGCTGTTTGGGTAAATGTCCATTGAGTGCCTCTGTGAAGGTGGGTGTGTGGCTTTTCACTGTATGTCATGGCTGTCAAAGTGGGTGTCTTGGTGAGCTATGTGTTCCACATGGTGTGGTGTAGGTGTTGATCTTATCCTCTTGACCTGCTAGTCCAGTCTTTGCTGGAGAGTGCATATGTCCACATTGGGTGATATACAGGTAAATCTCACAGGTCTGAGTGTTTGGAGTTTAGAGGGGATGGTTGTCTGTGTACATGAGGCAGTTGCAACAGTGCCTCAGAATGGACAAGTGCACCAGGTTAATGAGTGAAACTGCACTTCAGTCATGCCAGGAGGGGTAGACATAACTAGTAAGTACTGGAGCTGCTTCTGTGATGAACAAGTACTGCTGACAGCTCCCAGGTGTGCCAAACCTATTGATACAATAACCTGGTGAAGTGCCAAGCTATAATGCTATTTGAAGTGCAAGACAGAAAGAACTAGCATGATGTAAGGGTGAAACTGAAGGCAGACTTTCTGCCACCTGTAATACTTTACCTCAGCTGTGCAGTTATCAGCAGCATTGGCCATTTGAAAATTCAGTAAGCTCTGTCGCTCATGCAGTAACTGCGTAACACTAGCATAGACATAACTAAATAGGTGGGAGTTCTAATCCCAATACTGGCATGTGTTTGTGTGTGTGTGTGTGTGTGTGTGTGTGTGTGTGTGTGTGTGTGTGTGTGTGAGAGAGAGAGAGAGAGAGAGAGAGAGAGAGAGAGAAAGAGAATCATGTGCTGTCTGGCTTATACCATTTTTGACTTGTGTACTACCATTCATATGTCTCCTCACCCCAATCTAGTAGTCCTGTTGATGTCATTCACCTTAGAAGTACCTTTGGACTAGGTAAAAATGTATAAGCTCTGTGGCTCATCTGATAATTGTGCAGCACTGTAGTAGAAATAACTAGGTAGGAGGAGTTCAATTCTCACTACTAGTAACTGTTTGGGTGTGTGTTTGTGAAAGAATCATGTAGTGTGGGGGTTATACCTTTTCTGACCTGTGTACAACCCTTTACACTTCTCCTCACTCCAATTTAGTAGTCGTGTTGCTGTCATCCACCTTAGAAATACATTTGGATAAAATGAAAATGTATAAGCACTGTGGCACATCTGATAATTGTGTAGTACTATAGTAGAAATAATTAGAGAGGCAGGAGTTCTAATCTCACTACTGGGAACTGTTTGGATGGGTGTGTGTTTGTGTAAGAATCATGTAGGGTGTGGGTTATACCATTTTTTATCTATATACTACCCTTCACACTTCCCCTCACTCCAATTTAGTAGTCCTGTTGATGTCATCCACCTTAGAAATACCTTTGGATGAGGAAAAAATGTATAAGATCTGTGGCGCATCTGATAACTGTGTAGTACTATAGTAGAAATAACTAGATAGGCAGGAGTTCTAATCCTAATACTGGCAATTGTCCGTGTGTGTGTGACGATCATACCTTGTGTGGCTTATACCATTTTGATGTGTGTACCATACATGGCCAGTGACCACCTCCCACTGCCATTACTTTATATAGTGTGGTAACAGCATCTGGCTTACATGTAGCAGGTTAAACCATTGTACAGTCCTCTGTACGGATATGTCTGGAATATACAGATGCTTGCAACCTATATATGGTCAGAAGTGGTCTGTGTGCCTTACCAATGCCCATGTATGTGATATTGTAGCCAAATAGGGCACAGTGAGTGTACTAATACATATGGCAGCATCAGGTATCATACCTGACTGAAACATCATGCTAATATGATGTCTGCCAACCTCTCAGGTGACCAGCCTTCTAGGTGCAATACATGAGTCTAGATGCTTGGTTTTACAAGTGAACTCTTCATGTTATGGGTCACATTAAAAGTTGGAAGAGGTGTGGTCTGACATACTGTGGTCCCAGTTTGTATGCATCAGAAACACCTTGCATCTTAACAGGGGTGTGTACACAATTTATATGCACTGTATACCAGTAATGTGTCACACATGTCCCTACCTTAGGCCATTTGTCCAGCCCATTTTGCTGGCCTCTGTCCATATGTCTTGGCACTGGAAAGTTGTGAGGTATGCTACAGGAATGTTGAATTCATGTCAGATAGGCCCCAGTGGCGACCACTGTGATGCAATGCAATTAACCCCACCACAAATGAACATGCACATAAAGCAACATAGCTATTACATAAAGCAATATAGCTATTACTGATAGGTGTGTGCATGGTAAATTGCATGCCCTTCACATGCCTGGGGTATTGCCAGGCCAGAACAGAACAATGTCATACTCCCCAGCTTCAGGCTGCTGTCCCATATGCACACCAGAGGGTTCTAGGTAGTTGTGAGAGGGAAGTATTGTCAGCAGACTCACATGTGGCCTTGGTACTGGATGGATGCAGCATGTCTGCACATTTACAGTACAAACCCCAATAATACAGAATTTTCTGTCCTCACCATAGATGTGCACCTCTGTGCATTAGAAAACCCCGTCCACAACTGCAATCGGACCTGAGACATGGATGTAGACACAATACAGACACATGTATTTCTGATACATTAGTGTACTAATCCCCACTGGGCCCTTACCTGCACAGTCCCTGTCCATTGTGTGGGTGCCACCCAACTCCAGCATGTTGGCCTCTGTACCCTGGTGTTGTACTGGGGTGTGTGCCCCAAGGTTGGTGGGAGCTCATATGCTACACAAACTGGTTGTGTGATATTTGACAAAGAGAAATGTGAATTAATTTGTATGATGTGGTGATGACTATACCCAAGGGTGACAGAGTGGTCATTGTAGCAGATGTCAATAGGCGTGTTGGTGAAGGGAACAGAGGGTCTGTGGAAGTGATGGGCATACATGGTGTTAAAAGGAATGTAGATGGTGAGATGGTAGTGGGGTTTGCAAAAGAGATGGACATGGCTATGGTGAATATGTACTATAACACAAGGGAGGAGCTTAGGGTGAGTAACAAGACTGGAGTAAGATGCACACAGGTAGAATATATCCAATGAAGGAGGGCCAGTTTGAAGGAGATTGGAGACTGTAAAGTGGTGAAGGGGAAAGTGTATTTAGGCAGCATAGAATATTGGTCTGCAGGGTGATGTTTGTGATCAGGAAGAGGGGAGTGTGAGTTCAGCAGCAAGGATCACATGGTGTGAATTTGGAAAAGGGTGATCGTGAGGTGGAGTTCAAGGAAGGATTAAGACAGACACTGGGTGGCACTGTCAATTTACCACATATCTGGTTAAGTACAGCAGAGCTACTAAGGGAGATGGCTAGAAAGGTTCTTGGTGTGACATGTGGATGGAGGAAGTAGTACAAGGAGACCTGGTGGTGGACTGAGGAAGTACAAGACAGTATACAGAGAAAGAGGATGGGGTAGAAGGAGTGAGACTGTCAGAGAGATGAGGAAAGTAGGCAGGAGTGTGAAGAGATGAGGTGCATGGCAAAGAGAGACGTGGAAAAGGGTAAGGATGAGGCATATGAAGAGTTGTATTACAGTTTGTGAATTATTAGCTGGTTGTATTTCTCTTTGCTATGTTTAGTCATTTTAATTGTTTTGCTAAGAGGTTGTTGTAGGTCTGGTCATTGTGTGTGGCCTATCATGATTTTGTAGCAATGTACTGTTCACTTATTTATATGGACTGTGGGGGGGGGGCAGATATGAGTGTCATGGGTCCTTTTGTATCCAACTGTGCATGCTTCCTCAGTTATGGGTGGTCTATCAGCAGCATATGTTTGTATGAGCATTTTGAGACATATATATATATATATATATATATATATATATATATATATATATATGGATTCACTATATATTCTCGAAATACTGAAATATCAAAATTCAGTATGACGAGGCTATAAAGTGGAAACCTGAAAAGAACGAAAACTCAGAAGCACGAAATTCAAAATCTTGCATATCAGAGATTTTGAATTACCGCTGCTGGTGTACACAAACACACACCTTTCTCCCCACACACAAACACAAGCTCTGTCCTACATAAAAGCAGGGGGGAAAGCCCATCTGCAACCCCCATGTGGGGGGCTGTGCCACCCACACCCGCCTATGTAAATATTCTAACTCTGAGGTCGCACTACATACAAAAACATGCAAAACACCACCACACAAGCTACATTCTCCTTGCACACATACATCACAGTAACAAAACACACCAACATACACCACAGCCCCTACCCAAAACCCTTAACACATAAACACTTACCTGAATCCATACCCACAGTGAAACACCAAAAGTGCTAATTCAAAATCTCTGGTATGTGAGATTTTGAATTTCGCGCTTCTGAGTTTACGTTCTTTTCAGGTTTCCACTTTATGGGCTTGAAATACTGAAATTCAATATTTCAGTATTTCGAGCTTCTAAAGTAAATCCATATATATATATATATATATATATATATATATATATATATATATATATGGTTCCACTTCATATCATCGAATTATCATTTCATTGAATTGCAAACCATCGAGACCAAATCGTCGAAAACCCATTTCATCGAAAACTCCTTTAATCGAATCTCAAATCATTGAAAACTATGCAGCAACTACAAATAACATCCCAGACACTTTGTACTATGTGTATGCAGGGGGAAAACATAGTAAAAACATTGTGGAATGTTATTTGTAGTTGCTGCATAGTTTTCAATGATTTGAGATTCGATGAAATGAGTTTTCGATGAAATGGGTTTTCGACGATTTGGTCTCGATGGTTTGCAATTCAATGAAATGATAATTCGATGATATGAAGTGGAACCATATATATATATATATATATATATATATATATATATACACACACACATCTCAGTATTTATTGGTAATATATCTATATATTGTTATACACATATATGTATCTCCATACATATCTAGCTCTCTCTCTATGTATATGTTTCTTTTAAGATATATATATATATATATATATATATATATATATATATATATATATATATATATGTAGATACTAATCCATTCTAATTGCACAATGTCTCTTCCCTATTGTAAACTGGCTGTAAAGTAGGGTATGTTTGAGAAAACATCCTAAAGCCATTCATCTCAGATTGCTTACTGGTAAATTGCTGTGACTATGGTGTGCAGGGTCCTGGGTGCAAGACCTGCAAGGGCTGTGTATTTTGTTGCTAGGCAGATGAAGGACTGTTGGATGCAGATGGATTAAGGCAGTTTCGAGCAGCTTTAAGTGTGTTTGTGTGGGTTTGCGTGACGATAAGCGGTGCTAACGTATGGTTACATGTATAGACGCTGACACTGTATAGGCTTTGCTCACCAGTGTGCAAATATGCTTATCATTTACATTTAAGCAATGCTGAAACCTGCTAAGCATAGCTCAGCCCTGGTAACCATTGATTACATTCCAGTCAGATAAAATAGCAGGGTAATGACATCTGACACCTCCAACTACTGTCAGAACACTGGCCTTAGCCTCAATGGCAAGAAATGTGTCACAATCCCCTGTTGAATGAATGTGTTGTCCACAAATGACCACATCAGTGGTAGTCCAATGGACACAGATGTCCTTATAAGAGGTTTGTGAACACAGCTTGACAGCAACCTCTCTTCTGACCACCATGTTGCCACTGTGAACAGAAAGTCCTTCCATTTCACACATTGCATTACTAAGGGTGTGTCATCCAGGCATTAAGAGTTTAATATCTCCCTGCACTCTCTGCTGATTAGGCCAATCAGCAGGTACAATGGCCCATTTGCCATGTAACTCACTAGACACCTTCAACAACTGGGTAGGTTGCAAGTGTACCTCACATGTAGGACCCGAGGCATGAAACAACTGTCTGATATGGAAAGAGGCCAAAACCTTCAAGTGTTCCCAGTCACATCTAGGCTACTTACAGGCAATCCCTGTTTGACTGAGAATGCCATGTCTGTCCAGCTGTGTTACACATGCCACAGCTAGGAAACCCCAATCTGTATGCACCACATGCCATGGATATCTCAACTGCATTATCACATTCAACAAAACATGCTTGGGGACAGGTCCAAACCCAGATACTGGCCACATTATGCGATATATGTTGCATACATGTCAAAGCAGCTCACTGGCTCTCTTCAAGGGAAATTCAGATGAGTGGATGGTGAATATAACTGTCACCCTGGGGATCACTCATGTGGTAGTATTTGAGAGATGCACTGCTGACAAATGTCAGGTGGCATGATGCCAGGGTACTCCCATGGGCTAGGGTTGTAATGACCCCATAGCTATTATTGTGGTACACACATATGAACACATGGACCCATGACACTCAGTACTGGCAAATATGTGTGTGTGCGTTACTGTGTATACAACTGTTTGTGAGCATGTAAACCTATAGGTGACATTACTTTGTGGCCCTTCCAGCCACTCCACATCCCATTGCCGTACTTTGCAGTGCTGGTGATGTTATTCACTGTAAGGGTACCTTGTGACACTCTTCACCCTATCGGCTCCATGGAGCATGTGGTAACTGCATTACACAATACTAACAATGACTACATAGGTGGGGGTTCCACCCTGAAACCTGGGAAATGTGAGTAAGTGTGTGTGTATGTGTGTGTGAGTCTCTGAAAGTGAGCATATTTGTATGAGACAGCATTTTGAGAGCTTAGTCTCCACACACACTACACATTGCCATACTGTACAAGGCCTGGTGATGTTGTTCACTTTACAGGAATCTCAGAACACACCTCACCCTACAAGCTCTGTGGTGTGTGTAATTAAGGCAGAATACATTAGTAGCAATACCTACATAGGTAGGGGTTCTAATTTCAGTGTTGGCAAGTGTGTGTGTGTGTGTGTGTGTGTGTGTGTGTGTGTGTGTGTGTGTGTGTGTGTGTGTGTGTGTGTGAAGGGATCTACTTCAGTTTGCTGAAAAAACATTTCCAATGAGTTCATTTGACTGAGACCAAATTGGCAAAAGCTAAAATTGCAAATAATTCATCTTGTGGAAATTCATTTCACCAAAACTAGTAGTGGCAGTGTAAATTCCCTTTTCCACACTGTATAGTGGTACAGTGATGCTGGAGTTAGTATATATAATTGGTGGTGGTGTTGGGGCACAGCCCCCACATTGGGGGTAGGTTTGTGCATATCCCCATGTGTAGTGTGCTGTTATACTGTTGAGTCTGTATTAAGAGGGTAAGTAGTTGTTAACCTAACTAGGTGTAGGTCTATGCCACCCCACACCCTCCAGCCCCCCACACCACCACAACTATTTATACCAACTCCAGGATTGCACTACAGTGGGGAAAAGGACATATACCCTGCCACTACTATTTTTAATGAAATGAAATTTGGCAGACTGATTATTTAGTGATTTGAGGTTTCGGCAATTCAGTCTTAGTGGAATTACATTTGCCAAAATGAGTTCTCTGCAAAGTGAAGTACATCCATTTGAACAGTACTCTCTGTGTGTTGCATCAACACAAAAGCCTCTGTGTGTGTTATTCACAAACGTTTGGTGTGTGCCACCCAGTACACTTACCATTGTCCACTGTGCAAGAGCTGCTTACATCAGCCATCATGCACTTACCTGTATACACCCCTCAGACCTATCAGCCATGTGGCACATGCAATAACTGTTATACAGACCTATACCTTGTGTTCAGGTGTACCCTGGATATGACACAGTCAATGTGTTACCACACTCCTTGTAGGAAAGGACAGCAGGCCAACATCCTCCTGACACACAGACACCTAAAACACAAACAGAATACATTATGGAGACACATTCGGTCAGTGTTAATAACAGCAATAATGCATCATGGCTGGACAGCTACAAACCCTGACATGTAAGCATTAAACATGCCAACTGACAACACTTTAAACAGCATTACATTGCTAATCTGTAGTACATTCACCCTGTACATCACAACCATATTAGCATGTCCCTGCATCAATGGTATGGATGACAAGGATGTGGCACAGGTATCATTATATGCACAGGGTGTCTTCTGGGTTTTCCAGAGGCCTAGGCTGAGCCATTTGGTTGACATCATGTGTGGGTTAGGAGGTTGGTTATTAAATCGGCCATGCAGAGGTGGTGTGTGTAAGTATGGAGGTGACCTAGCTGTGATGGAGATGTGTGTGTGTGTGTGTGTGTGTGTGTGTGTGTGTGTGTGTGTGTGTGTGTGTGTGTGTGTGTGTGTATGGATGCATACAGTTCTGCAATGTGGCTGCCCTATACAGGGGTATGTTGGACAGCTGTGGACTGTACATGGCAGGGTGTTCAGCACACTGCATCCGGCCATAGACATGGGAACTAGGCCTGCCAGGGTTTGCATGGGCACCACCAGGCAGAAGCCCAGATATGGTACTCTCCCCTGATGATGACAGTTGTCTGCTGGATTTGCATTCCTGTTGGTACCAGACAGGACCACGTGCCTATGGCCTGCTGCATCATGGTGTGGACAGCATCACCCCTGCAGTGGAGTATCTGGTACTGCCACTTCAGGAGCGGGAGTGAGATGTTGCATGGCCACGTAGACTTTCAGCTGTCCGTGGTGCTGTCCCACATCCATGTGGCTGATGCCCTACTCCCATCACATGCTCTAGCACAGACATCCCACGGTTGAGGATTGCCACCATCTCACCCAACCATCTATCCATGACCTCTGCATAATAACAGTGGGCATCTGCATGATCACAGATGTTGTCACTTACAGCAGGAAGAGTAGCCCTCTGGAGTCTCAGACTATCTCTTGTATAATGTTCAATACATGCCTATGCCTCCATGACAGTCCAAAACATGCATCTGGTGACATCTGCTGTGGCACTTGTGGCAGGGGCATGATAGGAAACAGTCATCCTATGCGCACCACTGTCCATCCGCCTGTGTGGGACCTCACCTGTTATCTGGCTATGGCTGGTGGCTACAGACACACTTGCCATAGTCACCACACTTTCCTGTCCCATGCCACCACCCACCAACTGTCCCTCATCTATGGATACTGGTGATGGGTTATGTGTGGGCATTGTGATCGTGTGTGGGGATGGGGTGGAAAAAAGTGGGATGCTAACCAATAGCACAGATTCAGCCCCTGACAACCCTGCCTGTGCCTCACTATGCCTATCATCATTGTCCGAGTCTGCAGAGACACTGACATCAGTTTCCGCGCGGGAGGGACGCCGACACATCGCCACCTGTGAGGGGAAGACAATATATGTAAATTAATACCTGTATGTTATGGCTTACACACACGCACACACACACACACACACACACACACACACACACACACACACATAAACACTTACAGGTGAGATGGCACAAAGACATTACACAGACCTCACATTACCCAATAGTTGACATGCATGACACATGGCACTCAACATCATGCACTGCAGCCATTTTTAATCATTGTTACTAACAATATACATCTCTGAGATGCATGAGTCATGTTAGTAGGTAATGTCCCTTCCCCTGGAACACACCACACTCATGAACACATTATTGCTGTGCACTTTGGCATCTACTAGATCATACTTCACAACTGTACTAATCATTGCTGAATGTGTAGATGTCTGGCAGTTATGTTTGCTCTGTTTCTCACAACCTATATGTATTTGTCTAACACATAACTGGGATGATATGAGGACTGATGTCACTAATTAATGACTGACATTTGATTTGCAGATCTCATCATCAGCAGTGCATGTATGTGCAATAAAATCCAGTTACACCAATGACCTTCAAAGCTTAATGTGAATATGAGGAGAGTACACACACCTGTTGACATGCCAGCCTCTTCTACAATATGAAATGGGGCCACACTACTGCATTTGAAAACATTACGCACACCTGATATGTGACATATGACCTGCACAATCCAATCAAGAATAAAACAAGTGTGTTAGTCATGAAGATACTGAATGAGATGCGTACGATATGGGGGTTGTATAAGTGTGAACACCCTTAAACCAATGGTTTGTTGAAGTACCTATTAAGTGAACTACAGCAGTCACTATTCCTGGGAAGGGGTATACTAGCATGGCATGTCTTGACTTGGCATTATTTGGTCTGTGTTCCCTACAAAGGTCCCCCAACTCTGCCAGATTGCAAGGCCAGCTCATGTGCACAACCCTTGGAGGTCACACAGGGTTTTCTTTACTATTGCTGTTGAGGCTGGGTTATATCTGGCTCAATTCATAACCTTGAATGTGTTCAGCTACAGACATTCTTAGCTAGCTTTGGATGTATGCTTCAGTTCACTGTTGTGTTTGAAGCTGAAACCCCTCCCAACCCTCAGCCTTACTGCTGATGCTTGACAACTGTGGGCCACACATGAGTGTTATTTTTCAGTGTTCAAAATTCCCTCCACCATGTCTACAGGCCTAGTTCCAGCTAATGAACAGCAACCCTAAAGGTGTACACTGGCACCAGCAAGCTTCAAGTTGGGGATGGTGGCCCTGAGGTGAAGTGAGGTGTTGCTTGTGCACCACACATATCTTTATATATACTGTCCATAGGTTTGAACCTTGGTATCATGACACCATTACATATTGCAGCACATGCCTTTGGGAGACTTGATGTTATGCTTTTGCTACCTGTACACACCCCTAGATGGTGTTTCCTGTTGGAAAAATCTTCCATCTTCTTACCTTACCCTATAGGCCACACTTATGCAGAATCCATGCGATTGTTGCCACAGGTACTACACAGGCAGTACTTGCTAGTTATTCCTGCAGCTCCCTCAGTGTTGCTGCATGTCTCCTGGCAGCCTCCCTGACCAGTTTTCTACACGTTTTGTCATCTGTTTTGGATGGGCATCTGGTTCTTTTCAACATCACTGTTGTCCCATATTTAATACACCTCTAGATCACTGACTGCACTGTTTTCCATGCAATGGTGAGGTAAGTTTTTTTTACCCTACTCCTGACTGCTAAATGTCAGATACGGGATGCCTTTGATGCTTTGTAAGATGTGTGCATGTCATGGCTGCTTCTGTTGCAGGCAACTGAGGAAATGTCATGAACATACTTCTCAGACAGCAGACCATTACTTGGTGTGGCAGTGAGGCCCTGTACTTGATGGCAGGTGTGTACTCAAGTATAGTGAATGCTGTCAGTACATCACAAGCTGCCTCCACAATATGTTATTTTGAATGTGTGCACATATATGCATCCAGTGTTTTGTAAGGTTTGTGTACCCCATATTTATTGTACTAACATATAATTCTATTTTACACGTTAGTTGTTCATGTTAGGATCACATTATAGTTGTAAAAGGTGTGGAATGTATTATTGTGGTCTGTCGTTGTATATATCAGGAACAGTTGCCATCTTAATAGGTGTGTGTACACTGTTGTATCCACTATATAAGGGAAATGTTTCATACATGTCCCTACTGTAGCCCATTTGTCCCATTATTTTGTTTGTCTCTGTCCACACATCTTGCACTGACAGGTTGTGAGGTATACTGCAGGAATCTTACATATCCTTCAGATAAGACACCATGGTGACCACTGTGATGCAGTGCAGTTAACACCAACAAAACTGAACATGTACATCATGCATTATGGGTAGGTGTGATAAATGTGTGCATGGCAAATAGCATGGCCTTAACATGGCAGGTGTATTGGCAAACCTCAACAAAACAATTTCATACTCACCAACTACAGGCTGCTGTCCCAAATGAATATTAGAGGGACCTAAATAGTTGTGGGAAAGAAGTAATGTCACTAGCCACTGATGTGGCCTAGGTACATGGTGGAAGCAACATTTCAGCACATTAACAGTACAACCCCCAATACTACAAAATATGCTGGCCATCATCATAGATGTGCACATCTGCGCATTATTAGACATCAGCAAGACCTACTATCTCATCTGACATATGCATGTAGATACTATACAGATAGAAATGTATAAGCAACAGTGTTCTAGTAATGTGCACTGGGGCCTTACCTGCATGCTCCTCGTCCATTGTGTGGGTGCAACCCACCTCCACAATGCTGTCTTCAGCTTCATGGGTTGTGCATTGGGCGGGTGCCCCAAGGTTGGTGAGGAGCTCCTCGGTGGATGTCAGTGGGGGCTGGATGACTGGGCCCCCACCTGTGGCTAGCTGGTCCCTCGCTACAGCAGCAGCCCATTGACGGGCATGGTGGATGAGGTCACTGGCCCGATGCCACACCTGCTCACAAGTGCTGCTGTTCAGGCCGACATCATTTACCCTGTGGACCAGATCACTCCACAGGGTGGTCCTCTTGCGCACATCTTGTGCTCTCCACCCAAATAATAGCCCATAATGTTCTATCACAAATTGGGTGATTATGTCATTTTCACCATCAGAGAATGCCAGGAGGCGAGGCCTCTGAATGTAACCTGGAAGACATAAATAGGAAAAAAGGTCACAGGACCTCATACGGTTGTCAAATTGCACATCAACAGTGGATATTACTTGCAGATAATCCAAACTACATCATAACCCTCTAATCTATCATGGCTATAGCAGCTTGCAGTACACTTCTGACCTTGAGCTATTTTATTCCCCCCAGTGCTGGACACTTAATTGTATAATCCTCTAGTCTCCATTAATTTGTGTGTAGGGGGATGACAGTGGCCATCTTCCATGTGGATGGTAAGTGGATGGTGGCAAGTCTCTGTTTGACTGTAGTGTGTGATGGAGCTGTGAGCACATGCCAGAGTTAATGTATGAGGCAGACAGTGATGTTATTATGCCTCATGGAGACTTGCTGTTGTTGTCATCAGTAGGCAATATGTACATGCTCACATTTGCTGAGGGGAGGAGTGTGGTTGATGTGCATATCCCCCTATACAAATGGGGTGGACAGGGTGGCAATGTTCCCACATAACCTGAATGATGGAGGTTGCCTATATCCATGGCATATGTGTATGAGGTGTGCTTTACCCCCAGTACAGGCTGAATTGTGTTGTTGCTTTTGAGAGTGGTGGTATGGATATGTCTGATTTGTAGTCATGGTCAGCCTTATAGGAAGTCACCTGTGAACTTTCATGCTTGCTCAGATAGAGGTGGACTTGCTTCCAAGTTGTTGCCTGCAACCTATGTGTCCTGTACAGTCAATACAGCAACCTATTATGTGGTTTGTGTATTGCTGCTGTCCACCAAAGGGGATTACTCTACCTTGGTGGAGGCTGGTTTTACAGGTTAGGTACTGCTGAGTCTATATAGCTACAGTGGATATAAAGTGCACACATCCCTGTTACAATGCCTGATATTTGTGCAGTTGAAACATGACACCACACTAACTCATTTCAGAACAATTCCCACCTTTAATGTGACCTATAGCCTGTACAATTCAATTGAAAACATACAAATCTGGTCTGTGAAACATATGGAAATAATAATCAGTACAGTAAGCCAGTTGAATGAGTGTGCACACCCTTAAAATGATATGTTGTGTAAGCACCTGTTGAGATGGTTACAGCATTCATTCGTCTTGGTTCGGACTCTAACATCATGGCACATCTTCACTTGGCAATAGTTCCTCACCTTCCTTGAAACAGCTTTGTTTGTTTTGCAATAGAATTGTACAAGTTAGAAGTCACATTCAAGATAAGAAACGTTTTGAACTGATTTTCTGTGGTCTCATTGTCATGCAGCACACAAACCTGGCATTCCAACAGGGGTGTGTACACTTTTGATATCCACTGTATATAGGTGTTGTTATAACTGTTAGTGGTAGGCATGGACAGAGGGTCATAACAAAGTTGGACACTTCTCTGATTAATACCTGATAATCATGCCTACTCTAGTACCCATATCAGTGTCAGGGCAATGCAACAACCAGTAGCTGTACACATTTATGTCTGTTGTATGCACTGACACTGATATTACATACATGTGCAATGTGCACAATCTATTTACCTGACTGCTTGAAACCCACGTTATTAGTTTTGTGCCTTCCAGCTGAACATACGCATACATACATGTGCTCAGGGTATACCTGGTATACATTTCTGTTCTATGTTAGTATGGCATACTGTATTTACTGTCTTGCTGACTTCTGGACAATGGCACACATAAATGGGTGACAAAAGGGACATCAGTATTGATACTGTATTAATATAGCTGCACCATACATTAGTTAGTTGATTGCACAGTGGGCTTTGGCATCACTGTGATAACCTGGAAGATGTCCAACAGTCATAAGTAGGCTATTATGTTACATTGTCATTGCTCACAGACTTGCCAATGGTTTGGCTCACATAAGACAAGTATATGTGTATGTGACTACAGATATCAGTCACAAATGTGCTTATTGTCCAGCAGAACACTATACAGTTGAATGCTATTAATTTAATATATCACATGCAGTTCAACACACATGCCTGCAATAGTACTTTACTATGCACATGCTCTATATAGGTCTCTTAGATTTACAAGACAAACATGTATCATACTCATATTCACAGGTAACATATGGATATGGACAACATCCCATTAACTGGCCTAGTAGTGGCACAGTCACAACTGTTTGACAGGCACCCCAGAGGTTGTCATATGTGAGCTGTCCTTTCCCAGGGTTGGTCAGGCTCCTAAGCTGTGATCCTACCTCGTAAATTCTTATAGCATCACATCTGGACATTGCCTAAAATGATGGGGGGATAAACAGGGACAGATTTTAAATATTCCTGTTACAAACTTAGGAAGTTTGTAGGATAATACATTTTGCATTACCATGAATATTCTTAAGCATGTGGAGTCTTAAACTCAAGGGTTTCACATTACTTAATGACTTTAATCTTCAGCTATTTGCCAGAAAAGTGCAGATTTCAGGAGCAACAGACAAAAAACTATGATGAGAAAATGTGGACATTCTGTGAACATCTGTACAGTTGAGAGGTATGGCTGTTATCTGTCCCACTGTAGAGAGGGCCAGATGCTATGGCCATAGCAGCTGTTCAGCAGGATATTAGTACAGCAAGTCTTGTTGGGACACATATTCTACCAAATCATATTTACCATTATTACAGACCAAGTACTATATTCGTTTACATGCTTACATGTTTCACATACCTTTTTTTCTTCTCTTTTTTGTTTCCCAGTTTTTGTTTTTATTTGTTTTCTCTCTCTCTCTCTCTCTCTCTCTCTCTGTGCACTACATTGATAGAGCTGGTTTGAATAGGTGGCAACATGTCTTTTGTAGGTGATGCTCATGACCAGGTGATGGCCTGTGCACCAATTCGTGTTCCCCACTTGCTATTTTCATGCAGAGCAGCTGTATAGTTCTTTGAATAGCCAACATCATGGCATTGCATTCCTATAATTGGGTACTCCATGTGGGCATTGGCCCTTTCCCATACCTGTGAGGAAGACATCCTGGAGGTGTGTGAGCTAATACCTCTTACAAGACTTGTGGAGACAAACCAAATAAATGGTGGAGAAGGTTCAAAGACTTAGGGGCAGAATGTGAGTATTGCTCTTATATGTTTGGAATACTGCTAGTTTAACAGGGTTTGTCTGAACGTGCTACTTCTGCATGGGTTTCAGTCTGACAAAGTTCTGTCTCTGCATAGCTCTTAACTGTAGCCACATAATGGCCAGAGGTTAGCCTGTTATGTTTGTTCTATTGCCCGGACAGGTGCTGTGTTTGGCAAATTAGTAGCATAATCTGGTGACTGCAATCAGTAAATGCTAACATCCATTTATTTTTCTGACTTAATATCCCTCCGAAAAGATATGTTACAACAAACCCTGTAACACCAGCAACTTTCTCAGTGTATAACAGTGATTTTCAAGTATGGCCATGTATTTGGGCCTCTGTCCACCAATTATGTCAGGCTTTGTCCAGATGTCATACAATAAGAGGTTGATATGTATAATGGTCTATCAAAAAACACCAAAGCACACAGGAATCCAGTAACCACAGCTTCACGAAGTGAATAAGGCAGCAAAAATGTAATCTTGTTTTAATGCTTCATACAGAACAACTGCATGTACATCCACCTACATAGAGGACTTCATCAGAAATACAATAAAAAACAAATTCCCTCCTTTTATACTACTTCCTATAACATTTAATCACTTGAAAACCCTTTAATATAAATTAATTAATTAGTAACTAAGCAACCATAATTATCTAAAATTCAACTTAGAAGCAAACTATAGTAATGAATGTTAGTATAAAAATTTGATATAAATTCACAATACTACATACAAAATGTCAGAAAGGAATGCATTTTTCAACCTATTTAAAAACACACTAGTGTGCAAAACAATGTTAACATTCTAACTATATACATACAATAAGTTAAAAGTAAAACATGTAAAATGCTATAAATATAATGGATATGGTATGCAAAACTAAACAATACTTCCATCTCCTGGTTTTGTAAGCACAATACAACTAAACAAATTTCAACCAAATCTTGTCTTAGCAGAAGCCAACATTTTTTTTAAAAAAGGACCCAGTTAAAGTTTAGCAGATCTGAGTTTAAGAACTGGGACCAATGGTCATTGAGTCCTGGTAGCCTATTGGCTTCTAATTTGAGTTGCTAAAGTAGCTCCCTAAACTCAATAGTTGTCTCCCAGGGACCCCTCCTAGGGTCCAATTCCACTTTTTCAATGATAAAAAAAAAAAAAAAAAAAAAAAAAAAAAAAAAAAACTGCTTCAGTGCAATACGTACTATGTTTGTATAGGGCATTATTAATGTCCTTCTTCTTAATATCATTAAGGTGTTCACCTATACGCCTCTTAAATTTCCTATTTGTTTTTCCTATATAGGAACACCCACATATTTTACAAATAGCAATGTATACAACCCCAATAGTATCACAATTACCGTATGTGTTGGTCTCTACCTTCTCATTCCTATCCTTTAAACTCACACTGTTTCCCTGAAGTACATAAGGGCATTGTGTGAACCACACTTGTATGTGCCCTTCCTTTGCCTGCCCTGTTTTGTTTTATGATTTTCTAACATTTCCTTAATATTCTTGCCCTTCCTGTAAGTGAATTTCAGGGGGTCCTTAAATAGTTGCTCTAAGTTTGAATAGTTACCAAACCTCTCCCACTTCTTGGAAACAATATAATGGTCGATCATTATTTAGTGCTGTCATTCCTGCTGAGGGAAAGGCTGGAAAACATGTTAAAGACTGTACATTCAAGTGGTTGGTGTATAGAGAACACTCTTAGATGCCCTTGTAACATATTTTATGTGGGGGAGAGTAACAAGTGTTTTAAAACTAGGCTGTTAGAACATGTGAGACATATTACTGATAAGAAAGAAGACAATTCTATAGCTGTACATTTTAATAAGTCTCACCATGGGGACAGTAGTGGGTTCCAAGGTACTGTTTTGGAAAAAGTCTGTTCCTCAGTTTGATGAAACATTCATAAAAGAACAACTCATAGGTTCATAGGTAGGTACTAGGCTATTGGCCCTAGGGCCTATATAAACCTAGCCAATAAGGTACCCTGCTTTTTCCACCCAAATAAAATAATTTCCTGTGCCCCTGTTGAGCAGAGCCACAGAGGTGATCCTGGGGGTGAATTTCCTATTTCCCATCCAATCATCAAGATTTTTCTTGAAGAGTGCTAATGAGGAGCTTGGTTTGATATAGATAGGTAGCTTGTTCCAGAGTATTGGGAAGTCTCTGGGACATGAATCTATCCCTCCAGCATGTTCTGTTTATTGTGTTGACAAGGTTTAGGTCCCTAGAGCATGTAGCTTGGAGGGACTGGGATTTTTTTAAATGGAGCATATCCAACAGCTCTGGGTTTGACATAGCTTTGTATGTTAGGCAGAGATCTCCTCTGAGTAGACGATATGGGATAGAGTAAGGCTGGATTTTTTTGAGACGGTCTGCATAGGCCATCTGTTTGAGGCCAGTAATCCTCTTTGTGAGGTATTTCTGCGGCCTTTTCAGTTATTGTAGATGTCTTATGAGGTACATAATAAAGGGAAATTGTACTCTATAATGGGTCTAATGAGTGATGAATAGAGGGGAACAATGAAAAGCAACAGATGAAAACTTTTAAACAGAAACAAATAAAGCCGGATACAGAACTTGGATGTAGTTCACACTGTCTTAATTAAGAGCTTTACGTCTAACTTGATAGTTAGATTTCTTCAGACAAGACACCATTCAAAAATTCAAACTTAAGTAGACTCATTAATTACAGTCATGTGAGGGCAAGAACCCAACATTTAAAAGGGCATGACATTTAAAATAAGTAATGTTAAAAAGGCAACAGTTCAAAATAGAGCAGCATTATTTCAAATTAATATATATATACTAATTCATATAACACCTTAAATGATTTCCTATATATAACCACATAAAAATAAAATAGAAAAAATAACATTTATATTAATTAAATATATACACACACGTGTTATGTCTATCTAAATATTTAAACTTGAAAATAAATTTGCTCATATTAAAACTCATATACACAAACTATAAATAATGAAAAAATATATATAAAAATCTAAATATAAATATACACATAAATAAATATCTGTTTAAATATCAATATAAATTTCATGTAAACATGCTTTTTAATTTTAAAAACACATTAAAGAGCATTTATCGTTTAACCCCGGATAATAGTATGCAGATAATCTAATTTGCCAATACAGCTCTAACTTCTCCAAATATAAACTAGTGGGCCCACCTCTATCACTATGTTCAGTTTGTTGTATAACCCAAAATATTAAAAGTGTAATGTGGAAAGTTTTAACATGTTTGGCTAAAGCATTTTCTTCCTTTTGTCTTTGAATGCTATATAAATGCTCATAAATCCTGTCACGTAATCTACGATCAGTCTTTCCAACATAGAAAGATGGACAGAATTCACATTTGGCCACATAAACAACTGATCTAGAGTTACAATTAAATTTCTTCTAACTGGCCAGTTTAATATCATTAATTGTTACAATAGCACCAGTTTCTACATATCTACAGTAAGGGCAGTTACCACTTTGTGTCATCCCAGGGTATCTACTTGTAAACATTTTATGTTTCTCAAAAAGGGGAATAATTACCTCTTTTTTCCTGGATGAAAAACCTTTTGTGATGAGGTGTGCCATGTAGAAGGATTTCCTGACTACTGTGGTGATGTGATTATCAAAGGAGAGACTACTGTCCACCTGTGTCCCAAAGTCTCTTATCACACTATCGGTGCTAAGTAGACTACCACCTATGTGGTAGCTCATGGGTACAGAGTTTTTACCAAAGGGGATGGCAATGCACATTTTGGCATTGAGCTTGAGGCCATGGCATTGACACCAGGCATCTGTCTCAGTGAGGCCCTTTTGTAGGATGTCCACATCATTAGGAGTTTTGATTATGGCAGCTAGTTTGCAGTCATCTGTGAACTTCATTAGCCAAAGACCTTCTGTGTTATCCTGTACTTCAGAAAAGTAGATACCAAACAGGAGAGGACCCAGGACTGAACTCAGTGGTGCTCCATTTGTCACAGGTCTGAAGTCAGATTTGGAGTATGCTACTTTCACAGTGTGGGTTCTGTCAGTGAGCCAGTTGGCAACCCAACTTGTGACACTGGGATTTATACCTAGTTTAGTGAGTTTATCTATAATTCCAGAGTGAGGGATGGTGTTGAAAGCCTTGACAAGATCTACATAGGCTGTGTGAACCACCTTACTCTCATCTATGGCTTTGGTGACTGCTTCAAAGAAGTATATCAGGTTTAGGAGACATGTTCTGCCTTTTACAAACCTGAACTGGGTAGGGTCCAGAGTTTGGAGATTAACAATGTCTTTGTTTATAAGTTCCATGATGATACGTTCCATGGCCTTGCAGACCAGGCTCATTAGGCTAATGGGGCGGTAGTTCCTGGGGTCCATGGTGGCTCCCTCTTTGTGAAGTAGGATAACTATTGCTGTGCACCATTCAGTGTGCACAAAGCCTGAGGTGAGGTATGATTGAACATGGTGCTTAGGTGGGGTGCCAGTTCATTCTATAGTTCATGTAGAATGTAGCCTGGGATGTTGTCAGGTCCCATGGATGCTGTGTTCTTGGCTTTGGAGAGTGTGTTTTGTACCTGTGCAGCCATGATTACAGGAACTTTGCATTCTTCTGGTATAGAGATGGGCCCTTTAAGGGGTGAGAGGGGGGTAAAGTTAGCACTGAGCCTATCTGCCAGGATGTTGGCAATATCAGTTGGTTCTGTATATTTAGTGCCATTGTGCTGTAACTCAGAGCAGATCTGAGTGTTGCTAGTGAGATTATTGACATAGCTATAGAATGCTTTGTGGTTGTCTTTAGTATCAGTGGTGATTTTGTTTTTGTAACTAGCTTTGGAGGATTTTATAAGGGATCTCAGCTTCTTACTGAGGTTGACCAGGGAGTTCCTCCAATCATGGAATTTTACTCCTTTTTGCAACAGTTTCTTTCTTCTGTTGTAGAGTTTGTTTATGGCAGGGGACCACCAGATTGGCTTCCTTTTTTGGGAGGATAGCATCTTGGTTCTGTTAGGGATAGCATGATCCATGCACTCGTGTAAGTGCTTATAAAGTGCATTCGTGTAGGATTCAGCAGTCATACCTCTATTGTCCATCTGCATGGGTGTCATGAAGTTTGCCACTTCTGTCTTAAGAAGCGTGAAGTTGGCTTTGGAGAAATATTTTACGGTGGTTTCCCTAATGGGAGATGAGGGTGGGATGTGGATGTCTAGGATGATTAGCTTGTGGTTGGATCTGATCAATGAGGAATTGACTTCTGGTGTGGAACACCAGTTGCCCATGTTGGCAATGACCAGGTCTAGAATATTGCTGCTCCTGGTGGGGGTGTGGATAAGTTGATCCAAGTCATTGAAATTTATGAATTCCAGAAAACGTTGAGCAAAAGTGTTGGTACATGAGTAGTTTTCCCAGTTAATGGTGGGGTAGTTGAAATCACCCATTATTAGGGTGTTGGTTTGTACCCTAATATTTTCCAGTGTATTAAGAAATGAAGAGTGGGAATCCTGGGGCATAGTGGGGGATCTGTAGCAAGTTACAATTTGGATTACAGTCTTGTCCAGAGTTAGTTGCACTTGGATAAGCTCAGATGCATTATGCTGAGCAACTAGCCTGGAGGTGTGGATATCCTTAATGAATATGGACACGCTTCCACCTTTAGTGTTTTGGTCCAGGTTAGGTGGCCGAAAGGTGTGGTATGAATTATAGCCTGGTAATGCAGGGGTGCTCTCTGGAGCCTTGGACCAGGGTTCTGTCACTGCACAGATGTCGATGTTATCCATTTTAAGGAGTGCCTTGAGTGAATGCATTTTGAGGTTTAGACATCTAGCATTGAGTAGCATTATCCTCAGATTTTTCTTGCTTGTACCTGTTACTGTGGTGAATTTGACATTTGAACTTTTCCTAAAAAAGCACTATATAGGGGTGGCAAGAGCCTCAGCCAGTATCCAGAATCCCAACGGCGACAGGTGGAGGCCATCTCTGGAAAAGCATCATGGTCTGTCGATCATGTCATCCCAGGCAGACAAATACTGGATCCCCTTAGAATGACACCAGAAGCTTAGCCAATTGTTGAAGTCGATCATTTTGTCCTTGTACTATGGTATCATTCTGGGTGATGGCAGGATGCTACTCAGGGCTAGGGTCATACCTGCCTGGGCTACAAGATCGGAGGGCTCCTATATGCCTCTTTTCATGTAGTCCAGGGAGGTACATCTCATTCACACCAACATGGACAATGACAGAGTCATATTTGTACTTGTTGTGGAGTGACCTAAGTGTGTGTGTTATGTGGCGGATCCTGGCACCCGACAGGCAGCTGACACTAACTTTCTCCTTGTTTAGTCTGGTGAGTTGAAGATCAGTGTGCCTGTCTATAGAGTCACTTATGACTAGAGTGTTGGGTACGTTGTTATGCCTTATGGGCTGTGGTTGAGTGGCACACTGAGTTTGTGGGCTATGTGTCATTTGGGTTATTTTGGGTGGTGGAGGTTGCTTGCATTTCTGCTTTGGAGGTATCTGTTGACTGAGCAGATTTTTGAGAGCCTCCGCGAATGTAGGTGTGTGTTTTGTGTTGCTATGTGTGTGTTTTGGTGGTGTAGGTTTTAAGGGACTATGTGATGAGTGTGGTGTGGTGCAAGTGTTTACCTTTTTCTCTTGACTGTCAAGTCCAGTCTTGGGCGAAGAGAGCTTTGCTTCCAGTTTGGCTATATACGTGCATCTCTCACAGGTTGTAGTGGTTGATGATAGGAGGAGGGGGTTGTCTGTGTACTTGAGGCAATTGCTGTATTGCCCCAAGATGCTCAAATTCATCAGGTAAACAGGAGAAAACACCAGGAGCTGACTCTTAGACATGCCTGGATAGGTACTTATTTATTAAGTACTAAAAGCTGTTTTCCTCTAGACAAGTGAATAAAGCTGAGTGCTGTAGTAATTTGTAGCTTATTTAGTGCTTACAATGACTTCTGAAAGTGCTGAGCTCAAAGAAACAGATTTGAGTGCTAAAACTAAAAAAAACTGGCTAGTTCTAAGGGAAAATTTGAAGAGCAGACTTTATGGTGCTGGGAATAGTTTAACCCTAGCTAAGCAGAGATGCATAAAGTGTATTTTTATGTACAGAATCAATGTATTATTATTAAATGTGATACTTTATCCCCTAGGGGTTAAATGAGGAGTGCAATTGGTGGCTGTGTATGTAATTATGTTATTAAGTGCTAACTGCTTCTTGTGATTAAGGGAAGTATTTCTTGTAATGTTTTACTCCTTGGAGGCTTTGGCCAAGACATCAGGGTATAATAAACATCTGTGAATTACTGGCTGGTTGTATTTCTCTTTGCTATGTTCAGTCATTTTAGTTGTTGTGCTAAGAGGTTGTTGAATGTCTGGTCATTGTGTATGCTTATCATGATTTTGTAGCAGTGTACTGTTCATTTATTTATTTAGATTGTGTGGGGGGGCAGATGTGAGTGTCATGGTCCTTTTGTATCCAACGGTGCATGCTGCCCCAGTTATGGAAGGCCTATCAGCAGCATGTTTGTATGGACATTTTGAGACATGTATATATGTGTGTATACACACATATATATATATATATATATATATATATATATATATATGTATATCTATATATATATATATATATATATATATATGTGGATTCCTATTACAAGAACAAAAGTTTACTACTTCGACCTTGTAATAGGAAGCCTCACTTTTGCGAAAGTTCACTTTAACGAAAGTGAACTTTTGCATAAGTGCACTTCACAGAAAACACAGCAGCACAGTGGATGACATAAAAACAAGCTATGTCTTCCACTATGGTGCGATAGTCACGGACCTTTGGCACGGGTTAGGGTAAGGGGATAGTTAGTAAAGCTATCCCCTTAACCTAACCCATGCCCTGCCCTACGGTTCGTGACTATCTCACCATAGTGGAGGACATTGCTATGTCCTTCACTGCGCTGCAGTCGTCACGGACCTTAGGGTTAGGGCATGGGTCATGGTAAGGGGATAGCCCTATGGGCTATCCCCTTACTATGACCCGTGCCCTAACCATAAGGTCTGTGAGTACTGCACAGAAGTTCAGTACAACACCTGTTCATTGTACTGAACTTCGCGTCAGTGCACTTTCGATTAAGTGCACTTTCGCTGCAGTGAGCATTCCATGCACTATTTTAAATTAGTGAAAATTCGGTGTAGTGTATGGAACCCATATATATATATATATATATATATATATATATATATATATATGTATGTATGTATATATATATATATATATATATATATATATATATATATACATATTTTATATATATATATATATATATATATATATATATACATATACACCTCAGTATTTATTGGTAATATATCTATATACTGTTATACACATATATGTATCGCCCTACATATCCATCTCTCTCTCTCTATGCATATGTTTATTTATATATATATATATATATATATATATATATATATATATATATATATATATTTGTAGATACCAATCCTTCCTAATTGCACAGTGTCATTTCCCTATTGTAAACTGGCTGTAAAGTAGGGTACGTTTAAGAAAACATCCTAAAGTCATGCATCTCAGATGGCTTACTGGTAAATTGCTGTGACTAATGTGCGCAGGGTCCTGCATTCAAGCCCTGCAAGGGCTGTTTATTTTGTTGCTAAGCAGAACAAGGACTGCTGGATACAGAGTGATTAAGGCAGTTTTGAGCAGCTTTAAGTGTGTTTACGTGGGTTTGTGAGATGGTAATTGGTGCTAATGTATGGTTAAATGAATAGGCGTTTACACCATGTAGGCTTCGCTTACCAGTGCACAAATCTACTTAGCATTCACATTTAAGCAATGCTTAAACCTGCTAAGTATAGCTCAGCCCTGGTAAACACTGATCACATTCCAGTCTGATAAATTAGCAGGGTAATGACATCCTTAATAAGTGTATTTAATTGCCTGTACATAACATGCTTCTATGTGCTGTCATTACAGTAGCAAGGGGTATGACTATATTGTATGGGACACTTGGGTATACATGGATAGTACCACTATCTTTTTTTTATTTATTTGTTTTATACATGGGTAGTATCCCATGTTATATGCAGTCACACATGGATGTTACACCAGCTACAGTGCACTGGTTGACAGAAATAGTTTAACACTTATTGTATTATTAAATTAGTACTTTTAACAGTGCTTTTCCAAGCAAAAAGTAGATTGTAGATTGTAGTACTTGAACCATACACCCCTGCATGCAAAGCTGGGACTCTGAGTACTAACAATCTTGTTCTTGGAGCTTGAGCTGTATGTTTTTATGTATCTCCTATTGGATATTGATATGATATTATGATATTAACTGTGTACTACTATGTTTTTTGGACATGTTATTGAGGACTGCTGTCATGTAGTAATGGCATACCATTCAGTTTCAAACTTATATCCTTCAAAACATTCATTCTAATGCATAACCTGTTGGATATTTACTTTCTGTCTGTCTTCTGTACAGATGTGCAGGTGTCAGGTATTGCTAAGGCCATAGAACTATGTAGGTGCTCACATAGTATTGTGCTGTGGGCCTGCACACTGCTGCTAGTTCCAACATATGGGACATTCCTTAATGTGGGCCTTGCCCCTTTTCCTTGCCTGTGTAAGGGACATTACAGCGGTATTGGGCTACAGATTCACATGCAGTAGGAGGGAATATGTCACAGGACAGGACATGTGAAGACAGCCCAACAATATGAGGGACATATCCTCAGAATTATGAACAGATTCTATGTCACTAGTGCTGTTATACACATGGTGGATTGATAGATTGACAGGGATTGTGTGGACATGCATTTAGTGAGTGACTTCACGACCAACAGTGATGTGTCTCTGACATACCTTTCCACTGGCACACTGTCCACAGACTTGCCACATGTTTGTCTGTTATGTTTTGTCTGTCCCCAGACAGTTGGTGTCCTTGGTAAATCAGTCATGGACTCTGGGGAATGCAGTCAGTAAATACTCACATCTATTGGCATTACTGACTTCATATTCCTCATAAAGGATATGTTACAACAAACCCAGTGACATCTGCAACTGTCTCAATCTATGACAGCAATATGTCCAATCTACCCCTGTGTTTGTGCCTCTGTCCCAAATTATGTCTGGCTTTATCCAGATGTCAATGAGGCTCAGATGTATTTAGTATCATTATTTCTTGCCTTCATTCCTGCTACCATCCCAGTGATGTAGTAGACCCACAGGCATGTCAGGGAAGAGGCCATATATATGAGTCCTGAGCCTGTACATTATGAGGTGAACTGTACATGTGAGAAGGCTGTTTATGTCTGGCCATAGTTAACAGACTGTCAGGATTGTATACACATGTCATGTGTACATGTTATTTGGGCTGTATATGGAGGGGTGGATGTAAGTGTTGTGGCTCCTTCTTTATCTGACTGTGCATGCTGCTCCAGCTTCTCCTGATCTATTGGCTGTATGTGTTTGTAGGGGCAGACTAAGACATGTCCTCTACCAAGGTCAGGATTCAGACTACACTGAAAATTGGGACTGTATATGTAGGGCTAGTGTGGCAAACAATGATGTATTTGTTCACACAGTCCATATACTCTACTGTTCACTTGACTTACTGGTATGTGACTGTGGTGATATTGGTTGTGGGTATGCACTTTCACACTGGTGTCTGTCAGTGCTGTTACATCCCTGTAGTACCTGATATATTTGCAAATACATGTGTAATTACCCATAGTAGATTTCCTCTTTCAATTACTTGTGCTATTTCACTAAATATTATGTTAGAGCACTCAGTAGGGTGTTACTACAGCAACTATGTTAGCTTATCTATGCCAGTACTTCAGATACATCCCCATTTTCATGGCTTCCACTCTCCACTTTGTCAGCCTTGGTCCAAATTCATTGCAGTAAGGGGTACTGCGCACATCTCTCAACTGGCTGGCTTGTTTCGGGAAGTCCAGGTTTATTGCTCATATTTCTGGTCTGTTTTACAGATTATTCTCATTTCTCTGGTAAATCACTGTGATTATATGATTGTTGTCAGAAAATGAGGACATACATTTCATTTGCCTACCTCACATCCATCAGAATATGTATGCTGAAACAAACTGTGTCATTCTGTCAAGAAGAGTACAGGGGGCAATGACCGCTTCCTTCCTGGATGCTAATGCGTTAGTACTGAGATGTGCCACATAGAAGGACTTTCTGACCACTGTGGCAATGTGGTGGTCAAACAAGACATTGCTGTCAACCTGTGTGCCCATATCTCTTATAATGCCGTCTTTGTTCAGGGGACTACCGTCAATTTGGTAATTCATGGGAACAGGGTTTTTCCCAAAGGGGATGACAACATATTTTCTGACATTGAACTTAACGCTATAGCTCTGACACCAGTCACTGGTCTCAGTGAGGCCTTTCTGTAGGATGCTAACATCTCTCGGGTAGTTAATAATAGCTTCTAACTTGCAGTTGTCTGCAAACTTTGTCAGCCAGAGTCCCTTCATGTTGGCATGGACTTTAGAGAAGTTGATATCAAACATGAGAGGACCCAGGACAGAATCCTGTAGGGCTCCACTTATAAGGGTTGATGCCTAGCTTAGTGAGTTTTTACATGATTCCTGAGTGGGGAATGTTATCAAAGGCTTTGATCAGATCAAGGTAGGCTGTATGTGCCACCTTGCCTTCATCTACAGCTCAGGTGACTGACTCCAAGAAGTTGATCAGGTTGATTGAGCAAGTACGACCTACCCTTTGTATAACTAAACTGTGTGGGATCCTGAGTCTGCAGATTCCCATATCCCTGTTTATTAGGTGCATGATGATGCATTCCATAGCTTTGCATAACAGACTTGTCAGCTTATTGGGATGGTAATTCCCAGGGTCTGTAGTTGTTCCTCCTTTGTGGAGAGGGGTGACTGTAGAATTGCACAATTCAGTAGGGACAAAGCCTGAGGTAAGGCTGTGATTGAACAGGGCACACAGGTAAGGTGACAGGTCACTCTGTAGTTCATGTAGAACACAGCCAGGGATATTGTCAGGTCCCATAGAGGCTGTATTGTTGGCCTTGGATAGTGGTGTTTTAACCTATGCAGCAGTACTACTGGGTGCTTGGCAGTGTACTGGTATTGTGATTGGCCCTTTGGGGGGGAGGGGTAAAGTTTGCACTCAATATGTCAGCCAGTATATTGGCAATATTTGTTGGCTCAGTCTAGGAAGTGCCATTGTCCAGTAGCTCAGAGCAAATATTGGTATTGCCATGGAGATTCTTTAAATATCTGTATGAGGCCTTGTGGTTGTCTTTACTATGTGCTCCAATTCTGTTTTCACAGCTAGCTTTGTGGTATTTGATGAGGGATCTCAACTTTTAATTGAGGCTGATAAGGGTTTTTAGCAGTCTTGGGACTTCATCCTTATTGTGTATCAGTTTCTTCCTTCTGTTGTACAGTTTCCTTATGGCCGGAAACTACCAGATTAGCTTCCTTTTTTTGGAGGTGAAGGTCTTGGTTCTATTGGGTATGGTGGTATCCATGCATTTGTGTATGTGTTCATAGTGCATTATTGTTTGATTCAGCAGTCATGCAACTAGTCTCCATTTGCATGGCTGCTGTGAGGTTAGCCACCTCTGTTTTTAGGAGGCCAAAGCTAGTTGTGGAAAGGCTTTTCATGGTGG